>NC_139943.1:8786984-8926984 GCF_963454915.1 Gymnoscopelus microlampas | reverse complement strand
GTTTGATGAGATTTAGACTCTCAGACCCAAGACTTAGAATATTTTGTTATCGTTGGATAAGGTTTTGTGCACAATTCCATGCTGTATTGATGTGGTACCATAGGAGAGATAACACTACTACAGGCAAACAATGATCAAAATAATAATTATTCTACATTCTCTAATTGTGTAGACTTCTTCTTCTAACTCTTGAGAGTGTAAAATGAGAGAGTAAAATGAAACCATAATTTTGCACTATCAAGAGTTAGAGATCTATAAGGGTACATTTAGCTGAGGACCACCTGGAACCCTCTCAAGGGCCACTGTTGGTCACCAGGACCAGTGGTTCCGTGGTTCCGAAACCTAAAAAATTTCAAGCACCCCCAGTTTGGTGTGTGTTAAGACACGATAACTCAGAGTGTACAAATATAACTAAATGGATCCATCAGGGTCCATTTGGTTACGGATCGTTAAGGGTCCGTTTAGTTCCTTACTATCAATCATTTAGCTGGGGACCACCTGGAATCCCCTCAAGGACATCTGGGGGTCCCCGGACCCCACTTTGAGAAGCAATAATCTAGACACAACAGTATCCAACATGACAGCCAAGTAAAAAACAATGTAATAACGGCTAGACGTTACAACTAAAGCTTCTCTGAAAACATTTGAGGAGAGAAATATGCAACGCAGCACCAGAATCTTGATCGTATTTCATCAGCGCTGGTCAGTTTGATAGTTTTGCATAAAGTTTAATTTCCAGAATTACTGATGAACCGTCCGGATCAGAAACCTCGGCGGGTCTTATCCATCATACACGCGGCCATGTCGGATGTTCTCCATAGAAAATCAATTGGATCCGTGGACTTGACATTCGTGTGTCTGTACCATCGATCATTGTGTGTCTGCCTGCCTTACTGTGTGACATCCAATGGTTGAAAAAGTAGTAAAATGATTTACTTAAGTAAAAGTATCAATACTGCAATGTTACAAGTTACAAGTTAAAGTCCGGAATTCAAAATGTACTTGAGTAAAAGTACAAAAGTATTGGTATCAAAATGCACTTAAAGTACCAAAAGTAAAAGTACAAAAATGTTTGAAAATAGATCTACAAGCTCACAACGCGTCGCGATGGGACACGTTGTGAGCTTGTAGATCGGCTATTTTCAAATAGCCATGGTATAAAATAGGGCTAAAGTGGTTAATGTATGTTTTATAATGTATCTGCAAAGTAACTAGTAACTAAGGTTTTCGAATAATTATACTGGAGTAAAAGTACAATATTTGCCTCTGAGATGTAGTGGAGTAGAAGTAAAGGTATAGACAATGGGAAAAACTCCAGTAAAGTAAAAGTACCTCACAATTGTACTTAAGTACAGTACTTGAGCAAATGTACTTAGTTACTTTACACCACTGCTGCCTGCCTCGTGTTGTTCTCCCATCAACACATTGCGAGGGGCTCTTTTTATTCAAACATTACTCGTGTGTAAAGGCCACATTACAAGCTGTCACTATGGGTGCGTTGGGAAATATTAGTCCATGGGCCAGACCAGATGTCGGTATCACTCAAGGTGGCAAAGAAGGTTACTTATCATTTTTGAGAAGCTCTACAGTATGTCTGTAGAATAGATAATATGTTGGTATGATAACCCTTCCTGAGTCCCAGCTAAATTAGTGTTATCAGCTGCAAAATGTACCCTCCCCCATCGAAAATGTGCATTTTAGACGTAGGTGCATGTCTTGGCTTTGGCTCATGTTCAGGACATATTTCAATGTTTTATATCGTTTAGAACAGGGGTCTTCAACAGGGGGTCCGGGACCCCTAGGGGGTCCTCAGAGTTACTACAGGGGGGCCGCCAAATCTTTGTGATTTTTAGATTAACCACTTCAACCAAGCATCCCTATTCTGAGGAGAACTTTAGCCAAAAATAGCAGATCTAAAAGCACACAACGCCTCGCGCTGCGAGGCGCTGTGCGCTTGTAGATCTGCTATTTTCGGCAAAGAGGTTTGATGTAGGGGAAAAAAAGAGCAGACCAAGTACAGAGTGGGTCAAGTTTACTTAGTATGGACGGTTTATGTGGTTAAAAGTCTGAACATGACACATGAACATGAATCCAACACTGATGACAGTGCTGTCAAACAAGTCTATGAAGCTATCTATGAAATCTATGAAAAGATTATATTCTATACAATATATATTGGGGGTCCCTGCTTTATCTCTCTCTCTGCCAAGGGGTCCTTGGCCTGAAAACATTGACGACCCCTGGTTTAGAATGTTTGGTATCATTTTTAAGGGGACACTTTGAGCTTTCATTCAAGCCCTTTTGAATGTGTATGACACTGAGAATCTGCTCCGATTTCAGAGTCTGCTGGTTTTGACATTACAGAGGTCTCTGAATGATATCAGTTAGTTTTAGATAAACACGATTATGACCTGTTTTGTTACACATATGCTGCATGTTGTTGAATACAGAAAAGTGCCAGGACAGCTGCGACCATCACATTTTGCAACGACACTCCATTGTTCAGAGGCTGACTTTTCGGCCAGTGTGCTCAGTGTGTGTGTGCTCTGAGCGCTCTGAATGTTCAAATGCCAACACGACCACTCTGAATGTATGATCGACCAGCGAGCACCTGGGTCACGCACCAGCGATCTCAGAGTGTATTTCCAACCCATGTATCATTAACCCATTGAGACCTGAAGCCGATTCTACATGTCTCCTAAATCTCAGTATTCTGAAAAAAACGTATGTTTCTATATCAGTGGTGCTCAATCTTTTTCATGTCAAGGACCCCCAAAATGATATGAATTTGGCCGCGGACCCCCATTCAAATATTTTGTTCCAGGGACCCCTAGAAGCAAAGATTTGAGTTACAAATGTTCTCTTTAAAAATATATATATTCAAAGATTTGCGCACATTTTCACGATTTTCCAAAAATAGCAGATCTACAAGCTCATAGCGCGGCACTCGGTGCCGCGCTATGAGCTTGTATATCTGCTATTTTTGAATAGTCAAAGTGTAAAATAATACTTTTTAGCTCAAATCTAAAAATGACACAGTTCCAGGTCTCAATGGGTTAAAGTTTGTGGCGCACACAAAAACAAATATTGGTTCTTCAGTGGTTCTTTGGAATGGTTGACGTGCTACATATAGTGTAGCAGAGTGGCTCACAACCTCAGCCTGACGGCCTGAAAGTCTAATATCTCCCCCGAGCCATAGGGAATTCCTTTTGGCTTAGTGGTTTAGATGTTGGCTTTTCACGTGGGAGACCCGGGTTTGATTCCTGGGCGTTACAGTAGCGCCACTGTCATATCAAGAACCTGTTTAGCCCCTGTTATGGTTCTTTAGAGGTTCTCCACTGGTTCTTAAGCTTAGTTTAGGCATAATATATATCTAATCAATAGCACCGTTTGACAAAGGTGCTACACCAGTTGTTGTGCTGTTCAGCACCATTTTTGCGTAGTGTGTGTTAACGTCTATCAATCCATCTAAATATAGCAGATCAACAATCTAAATATAGCAGATCAATACGCATTGCGACGCATTGTGAGCTTGTAGATCGGCTATTTTCAAATGGCCGAAATGTATATAAGGCTGAAGTGGTTAATGTATGTTTTGTAATAATAATCAAAATCTACAAACTAACTAGCAACTAAAGTTTTCAAATAAATGTAGTGTAAAAGTAAAAGTACAATATTTTCCTCGGAGATGTAGTGGAGTAGAAGTAAAAAGTATTGAAAATTGGAAATACATTAGTAAAGTAAAAGTACCTCAAAATTGTACTTAAGTTCAGTACTTAAGTAAATGTACTCAGTTACTTTCCACAACTGCAAATTAACCAAATGGACCCTTCCATTTGTCCACTCTCTGAGTTACAAATGGGCACATTAATCACTGAGGATTTTAACCGTGCGGCATGCGCCTCTTATTTCGTCCACAGAGGCGGCGGGACTTCCTCCAGTTGATGTTGGACGCGCGGGGCAGCAGGGATTGCGTGGCGCTGGAGCATTTCGACGTGGTGAACCACGCTGACGAGCTGCATCCTTCGCACAACAACCAGCACCAGCAACAGTCTGCCTCGGAGCCGGAGAGTGGCGCCGAGGCGGCGGCGTCGGCATCGCCCGCCAGGCGCCCGCCGGCGCCAAAGAGGACGATGACGGAGGAGGAGATCGTGGGCCAGGCGTTCATCTTCCTGCTGGCGGGCTACGAGACCAGCAGCAACACGCTGGCTTACGTCTGCTACCTGCTGGCACTCCACCCGCAGTGTCAGCGTCAAGTGCAGGAGGAGGTCGACCACTTCCTCACCAGACACGTGAGTTGTGTTCTTTTTCTATTGATTGATTGAATCATTTATTAGTCAGAAATGTAAACAGCACGTGGTACAGTAAGAAATCAAGGATAAAAGGACAACACAAAAAAGTCTGGTGGACTTGTTTCCATTGTGGTCCTATGTATTCAATTCATCAACATAACATCTAAAAAATTAACACAATAATACATGTCATCAAAAAATACAAAACACTATTATGCACAAAAGAGAGAAAAAGGAAAAACGACGGCAGTGAATGACGCCTCCTTTCGATGGGAATTTACATTTACCTCCCCTTGTGGTGTACTTGTACGTCAACCCACCTCACCTCACAGAAACAGACCTATAAGCCACATGGCCCAGGAGCCATTGGTTCCCAAAGCTACTTACTGTACTTAATGGCCTTTCCTCTAGCGCCAACCTAAGCCAAAAATGTCCACTCGCAAACAAGGTATCAACTAGAAAAAGTGCTCCTCGGAGCACAGGTCTCCGCCAGGTCAGGTAGGTTATTGTGGCCTCCTGGTGGTGCTATACCAGGCCAATGTGAAAAGGGTCCCATTTCTTCTTAGGCCTTTCACAGAAATCAGACACTGCATTAATGATTTGAGGCATTTTGTTCCGAAAATGTGTTTTGCTAAATTAGACCTGCTGGTGGCGCTATAACAGGCCAATGTGAAAAGGGTGGCATTTCTTCCTCGGCCTAGTGGGAATGTGCGTGCAAAATGTCACTGAAATTGCATGCTGCGTTCATGATTTGAGGCATTTTGTTCAAAACGAACCAATCTAGCAAACTTTGGAAGCCAATCTTTGGCAATCAGGATGGAATATGGGAAATCGGACAGATCCGTGTTGATCACATGACTATAGAGATACTGTGTGACAATGTGTGTGATGTTTGGACAAAATCTGTAGTAGTAGTATCAAAAAAGGTGCTTTGCACAAATCGGCCTCCTGGTGGCGCTATAACAGGCCAATTTAAAACATTTGGGCCATAGGTTCTGAATTGGCATCCAGGGAGTGTGTGTGCACAGTTTCGCAGCGACCGGGCCAACGGTGCCGGAGATTATCTGCTCACAGACAGAAGGACACACACACGGACACAAGGACACACGGACACGCGTGCAAAACATACTCTCTCGCCATGCCTTTCGGCCTGGCGGAGACAATGAGCAGATTACCATGAACCTTTGGAGTAGCGCCATCTCTAGTAGCCACTAGCATTGCTTTTTGATTTAATAAATAAAACATAATGCTTAACACGAGGGATGTTTGAAGGGTCTTGTTTTTCCAGTATGTTATCCACATCTGGGGGTGTTTTAAATGTCTGACGAGATAATCCAACTTGTTCAGATATTCAAAACTCAGTCGAATATAATGTGTGCAATTATGTGTGATAGCGCTACTTCATTTCCTCTTGACTATTAGAAGGCTGCTGCACCAGACCAAACACAAACAGAAAAAAGCTCATTAGATTATCTTGCCTACTAAGGCCCTGTGAAAGTCACAGCCTAGGAGTTTCTCTCCCTGCGGTGATGCAGTTAACTTGAGAAATGGATCCTATCTGTCCTTGTGTGAGCATTTTAATCCCTAAGCCATGCGGTAGGTTTGCCTCACCGATAAACCACATCCACCTCTGGAATGGACGGCCAGCTCACACTGTCCTCCTCCCACGCTGGTAGTAGGCTTACTGTAAATCCCTTCTTGTGACCTTTTGATAGATGCTAGTTGTACTATGCAAATATATATATGTTGGTTAGGGCTATTTGTTAACTCTTTGACTGCCAAAAATAACACATCATTTGCTCAGCCACTGCCAGTTTTCACTAACCTCATAGAATATTGATCTCCAGTATGATTGATCCCTTTAAAATACGTATCCGAAAATACGTATCCGGGGGGGGGGGGGGGGGGGGGGGGGGCGGGCTGCTGCTTTGCTTCTCTCGGAGTCAAGTGGTGACTCCCAGATTAGCGAACAGCGCCATCTAGTGGAAAACCACTGAAAATATGTAATCTCGTCATTCTCGGGCACCTTAGCAAAATATGATGAGAAATCTCGGCATTGGCAGTCAAAGAGTTAACATGTTTTTTTATTATTTAGATTTGTTTTGTTTAACCACAAATCTTTGAGATTTGCGTGTTGTTTAGACAGATGCTAGGTTTGTTGTTTACCTGTTGCACACTACTTATTTACCCTGTTGTTTGTTGACTAGGGCAGTAGTTCTCCAATTTTTTCAAGTCAAGGACCCTCAAATTGATGTGCATTTGGCCCACGGACCCTCATCCGAAAATGTTTTTAAAAAATTGCAGCTATACAAGCTTGCAGCATGGCACAAAGTGACAGGCTGTGAGCTTGTAGATCTGCTGTTTTTTGAATAGCCAACATGTGAATGGATAAAGTGGTTAAAATGATTGTAATGCTGTATTAACTAACGGTCAACAAAGTATATCTTCTTTCCCGTCATAACGGTAACTCAATAGGAGCACCCCCTGGATAAGTATACCCAGAACCATCTATACTAGGACAATGGTTCTCAAACTTCTTCAGGTCAAGGACCGCTAAATTGAAAATGTATTTGGCCACGGACCCCATCTGAAAATGTTTTGTCCCAGGGACCCCCAGAAGAGAAGATTTATGTATAAAAAAATCTAAATTGTTCCAAAACATTTTCAATATTTTTCAAAAATATCAAAAATAGCTGATGTACAAGTTTGCAGCGTGTCACGAAGCTTGTATATCTGCTATTTTTGAATAGCCATAAAATATAGCCCAGATAAAGGGGTTAAAATGATTGTGATGCACACATTTGTCTGGGGACCCCCTGGAAACCCCCTCCAAGGACCCCCTGGGGGTCCCCCGGACCCCACTTCAAGAACCACTGATCTAGGAACTCAAATTACCTTGCAGCATAACATTTGCCTTGGAGAAATACATTATGTTTCTGACTTATCAGAGCGTTACATTTTTTTCCCCGGTTCTTCATTATGCTCTGGCTCATACCCCGCATGTGATAATTGTCTCTGGCAGCTTTGTGGCTGTTGTCCATGTGTCATTAGTCCGGGCGGCGCCACCGCCGCCGATAAGCCTCCGTGGGCAGATAGTTAGTAATGTTCCACAGCAGCACCGTCATAAATAAAGGCCATTACCACTGCAGCTGCACTGCAATAACCTCATT
This sequence comes from Gymnoscopelus microlampas, assembly GCF_963454915.1. Taxonomy (NCBI): domain Eukaryota; kingdom Metazoa; phylum Chordata; class Actinopteri; order Myctophiformes; family Myctophidae; genus Gymnoscopelus; species Gymnoscopelus microlampas. The sequence continues at coordinate 8,919,522 of NC_139943.1, read as the reverse complement.
CTAGTGCCGTTGCTTTCCCTGCCTCCTCATCCTTTATATATATATTTATATACACTGTGAGATCCTGCAGCAGGTCTGGCAGGAGTGATGCGAGCAGACAGCAGTGTTTGCCAGATTTTGTGAGAGAAGCAAGCAAGCAAGTCTAATGAAAACAAAGCCCAAAATAAGTGACTAGCAGGTCAGTCAATCTTGTTCTAGAGCAGTGGTTCTCAAACATGTTTGATTATCAAGGACCCCCAAATTAGGATTCCCCCCCCCCCCCCCGTCTGAAAATATTTTGTGCCGGGACTAGTGCCGAGTTATTAAACAGACGCAAACCCAAATAAGCAACTACACTTTAGAAAAAAAAACGCAACCCGCAGCTCGCTTTAGCTACCTCTGCGGTGCCTCTCGTGGTTCAAGTTCGCTTGAGGCGGTGCGCCTCCGTTGCGGTAAAAAAAACTGTATTTTATCGGACAAAAAACATGTCCACAGTTGTTGTAGAAGAGAGGCAGTTTCCGCGTTTGTCACAGAAGCGGGGGCGTGGTTAAAGCACAAACAGTATAGGCTTTGGTATGTTGCTTATGCGAGGCAGTGACCAGTGTTGCCAGATTCTGTGAGAGAAACAAGCAACCAGGTCTAGGAAAACCAGCCCCAAAAGAAGCGACTATGGGCCGCATGAGCACTTTAACATGTACATCATCGCTGCACAGTGCAGCAGGGCGGAGCAGCCAGCGGACCACGTGATGGGATCAAACACTGGATGGGACTGTGGTCACATGCTCTTTCATTTCATCTCCCCTCTCTGTCTGTCTGTCTGTCTGTCACACCAGCAGCATCTTCTTTCTCCTCCTCAGAGGAAGTCTAGTTTTTTGTTGCTGATCTGCACTTCTGTACGACTAGTTTGTTACACTCGGCTGTTTTCTCCCACACATCTTGTCCCTGATGTGCGTTAGAACCCGATCTGACCTCGTGTTTACCTCGTCTGTTTATTTGATCCAGAGATTCAACGTTTCAAAGCTGCTGCTGCCTCTGCTATTTTCGATATGCAACTAAAGAAGAAATCCGGCTTTAAGATCATTCATGTTAACACATCGGGTGCCAGAGGTTTATTAAAATATTATACGTTCAGTGCCTGCATTTCTTCCATCCACTTACGTTGATACGTTTCGTGCTGTAGAAGCCCCAACGTGGAAGTGCATGTAAACAAAGCGTGCGTGCGAGACGGCGGAGGGTCCTGACTAACGCCTGGAACAATAATATTTCTAACGCGATCCTCCATTGTAGAGTGATCGCCGATCGAAAACGGCTCGCTTCCACCACGTTAAAAAGAAATGGAGATATTAAGCTTTTAGTCAAGGAGTTAACATTGGAGCGGCCGACCGGAAGGATTTTTGACATGGATCCAGCCTCTTCTTCTCAGAGACTCCTTGGATGATCCCAAAGTTTCGTTAGAGCGCCCTACGTGGGCCCCATGTGGGCCCCACGTATAAAAATAAAATTGGGTCAAAAACGGTCCGGACCGTTTTCGGCACACAATGTGTTCAATATTAATTTTGAAAGATGAAATGTGTTATGCCAGTCCTCTTATAGCTCAGAACTCAGTGTTCTTAAATATGCTACTGGTCCACAGCTCAATAAAGGCTGAGAAGCGCTGCATAGAGAAATAGGTTTTATGATGCCAGGCGGCGTAGTGACTGTGCGGTCATGACCTGTGATCCATCACCTGTTACCAGGCAGGTTGGCGGTTGGTGTCTGCCAGCTCTCCTCCTCCTCTAGCTCTCCTCCTGCAGAGAGGCTGCCTGCTGTGTGACTCCCCCCAGCTTCTCCCTCAACCTCCACTCACCCGCCGTTCACACACACTCAAATCTGGAGCCTTAATATAACTTAAAGAGGTGGTGCCATGGTTTTGCACTTTTTCTGTTTTTCATGTGTCTATGAGGTTGATAGAACTTCATTAAGCCCCATGGTGGTGTTTTTATGGTGTTTTATGTCTTCTCTGACTATTTTGAGTTTCTACCTGGAGTCTGAAACCTTGAGGGTCAAACGTGCCAATAGAGAAACAGCGCTTTAGTGACATAGTAAAAACATGCCCTCCCCCTCATTATCATAACACAACAGGTATGGGCATGAGGAGGAGGAGGGACTAGGACAGGTGGGTGGTGCTAAGGTGGTGGAGGAGGTGCTAAGGTGAGAACCAGGTATAGTTAATGAACTGGAGGCGTGTCCACATAAAAACATAATTTTAACACTTTCAGTACACTTTTTTGAAAAAAATCTTCCCATAATACCTGATGATTTTATTTTAGGGGGGGGGGTCACTGAAAATCACGGCACCCCGTCTTTAAAGAGTTAGTGTGTCCGATTTACACTCTCTGATTTAAACTAACGCTGTGCAGACTGCTGCTGCTGAAAAGAGAAATTGTTCATCTAAGTGCTGCCAGACAAAGATGATAATACTAGTCCAGTTAGTGGAAAGTTCTCCATTGTCTCTCTGACTCTCTCGCTTTCTTTCTCTCTCTCTCTCTTTCTCTCTCTGATTCTTTTCCATCCTCCACTTCCCTCAGGGGTGTGTGGGGGTCCCTCATTAATTTGCCGCCTTTATCTCCCTGAATAACAGAGGGAAGGGGGCTGCTCCTGGGCTCCTCGGTGTCTCTGCAGTGAGGAGGGAGGTGCAGTCACTTTTGGGGGGGGGGTCGCGGCCGAGAAGTTTGGGAACTGGAGTTCTGTGAGTTCCGTGTCTATCATAGAGTTCCGTGTCTATCTGTCATCAGGTTCTCTAGCTCATTGGTTCTCAAAGTGGGGTCCGGGGGGGTCCGGGGTCCTTGAAGGAGTTCCAGGGGGTCCCCAGCTAAATGATAGATAGTTAGGAACCAAATTGACCCTTATGGGTCTGTAACTCAGAGAGTGTACAAATGGAACCAAATGGACCCGTTAGGGTCCATTTGGTTCCATTTGTACACTCTCAGAGTTAAATTAACATTGATTTTACTATATAAATTGGGGTCCCAGAGGTAGAAATGCCATTAAATGGGGGTCCGTAGCCTAATGCATGTCAAACTGGGGGTCCTTGAAATTGAAATGGTTGAGAATCACTGCTAGAGCCGTAAAAATCTTCTCTTATGGGGGTCCGCACCGCGGGCTAACAAGTGTAAATTTAGGGGTCCTTGACATGAAAAGGTTTGAGAACCACTGCTCTAGCTACAGTACGACAATAAACAAACGCACAAACAGTCAGACGATTGCGGTTGATTCCATTTTGGCATTGATGCGGGCAGGGTAAAAATAGTTGTGTATTTATGTAGCTTGGGACACTGTAGTAGTATTTCAACCTATCCTGTAAAGCCTAGTTCAGACCAAAGATTACTGACGAGACAATGCCACTTTAAGCCTGACTTATACTTCATTGTATTTGACGGAGCATACTTTTAGCGTTAGAACGCTGCGGAGAAAAATCACAGCGGTGTGAATTACCCTTATTGCTATATATATATATATATATAGCAACATAGGTTTTTCAGAAAACTCTTAGGATTTAGAACATTGGTTTAGAACAGTAGTTCTCAAAAATAGCAGATGTACAAGCTTGTACATCTTCTATTTTTTAACATTTTTGAAAATATATATTTTTTACACAAATCATCTCTTCTGGGGGTCCCTGGCACAAAACATTTTCAGATGGGGGTCCGCAGCTAAATATCATTGTGGGGGTCCTTAGCACGAAAAAGTTTGAGATTTAGGAGGCATTTGTAGGATCGGCCTCAGGTCTTAATGGGTTAAATTCTAGGATCATGTGATCAAACTATTTGGTGTGAGGACGGGGAGACTCTGTGTATTTGCAGTAATTAATTTGTGTCAAGGTATGAATAAACCCAGTAGTCTGAGAGAAGTGAGTGATGAATGAGGCCTATTAGAAGCAAAAAGAAAATGTGTCAAATATTCATCTAATTACTGTCTCTAAGTTGTGAGTGTCCTATGTAATTACTGTATATAATTTATAATAGTGGTGCTATTTTGGTTCTTTTATATTCTTACTTGCTTTTTTATAAACGCTTTTCTTTACAGTTGTGCAAGTCAGTCAGAGTCAGACAGACAGACAGACAGACAGACAGACAGACAGACAGACAGACAGACAGACAGACAGACAGACAGACTACAGATTCAAGTACACAATAGTTCCTTACTTAGATACATTTTAACGTTTATCTAAGTAGATTAACGTTAACCGGTATGGACCTGTTAACGTGAACCTCTCAGTACTATTTTTAAAAGACCCATCATTAGGAGTCTTTCATAAGGGAATTATTAAGGCGAGGCTATTTTAAATCTGATGTTGGTTGGTCGGTCAGTCAGTCAGTCAGTCAGTCAGTCAGTCAAAACAAAAAAAATAAGTTTTGTAAAAAGGTTAAAGCTCTATATTGTAGTAAATTGATAGTAATCATTGCTACAGAGTGTTTGTTCAATAACAGGAGTCTATCTGTCTCTCAAGCTCTAATAATAAATACATTTGCAGGTGGGTTGCCACCTGCCATCAGGAGAGAGAGTAACCACTTATTAGCTTACATTTTATAATGTTCCAGTTCCAATTTGGTCTGCTCATTTATTTGTGTCATGGCTTCCAAATTCACTTGTTTACTGTGTGAGTTCTCTCTTCTGATTGGACAAAATTGGTATCCCGATCTGAAAATGCATTTTCTGTTTACAATAGAGTGACGGGGAGACTCCCTATAGCAATGATTGCAGAATATAGCGCTATTGATCACTTATTTTAACAAAATAAAATCACTTCCCCTACCTTTAATCGTTATGCCGACTCCCAGATTCCGCTGTGTACTGTAACTGTAGCCCCTGTCACTGCTGACCCCTACTGGTTGGTCTGGGGAGGGTGTAGATGGGAGAGAGATGAAGCAGGGTTTTGTGCCAGGGACCCCCCAGAAGAGAAGATTTATGTTAAAAGATTTTTTTTTAATATTAAAATTTTCGATAATTTTCAAATATTTTCAAAAATAGCAGATGTGTACCGCTGTGAGCTTGTATATCTGCTATTTTTAAATAGCCAACACATAAATTAATAAAGTGGTTAAAATGATTCTGATGCTATGTTAACTGCTTTTTGCTGGGGACCCCCTGGAACCCCCTCCAAGGACCCACTTTGAGAACCACAGCTTTACAGGAAGTGGCAGCGCATAGCTGAAAAGTAGCTGATAAAAAAAAAAAAAGAAAGCAAAATGGCTGAATTCCTCCTGCATGCATGTGTGTTTTCTGGGCTCTCGAAGCTCTCTGACCCAAAAAACAGTAACAACTACAACAGCAACAACAGTAAAAAACACTACAGCAGCATAGCCAGAGCCTTTTACCTTTTCCTGTGTGAATTATTTATCCACATCCTGACTCGGGTAGAGCACAGGCCAGGAAAGGCCCCAGGGCTCTCATTGACAAGTTATCAAACTTCAATAAAGAACCTGCTATTTTGCTTCTCCTGTAAAATTCAATAGTTCATAAAAGACCAGGCAGGCAGAGGGATGTGTTGACAGGAAGCTAAGCTTCTTGTTTGTAACGATCTACTTCCTGCTGTGACCTCAAAGCCTGACCAACAACAACAAACAACAAACGGCATTTTGTGTGGTTCCTATTTACAGGCCCAACTTAAAGACCATACCTGTGGTCTGGCAAGTTTTGAAACATTTGACTGTGAGGCTACAAGTCTTTGTTGTCTCTTAACCACATGAACCCTAAGCATCCCTATTCTTGTAGATCAGTTATTTTTGGCAAAGAGATATGGCGTTGAGACCTAGTAGTGTTGAGAACTAGTTATTTTGAACGAATCGATCATGAACGACACATCACTACTATAGAGCCATGATGAACCCTGTCCCTGGTCAGTAATTATAAGTATAGGGGTTTAAGTGGTTATTCTTGCAATCTGATGATGGTCTAGATGTTGATCTGTCAGGTCCCTCTGCCAGTCGGCCATTACTGCAGAACATTTCTCCAAATGATTGTGGTTTGTTTGACTTTCAACTTGGTATCCTGACCTGAAAATGCATTTTCTGTCTTAATAAAGAGCTGGAGAGACACGGAGACTCCTGTTACCGAACAAACACTCTATAGCAATGAGTACTGTCAGAATATAGAGCTATTTAACACTTATTATAACCAAGGAAAACCACTTACTCTACCTTGATTTTTTCCACACGATGATGTTTAGCCAACATTGACTCAATTATTCAAGTTTGGTCATGTTCGGAGAAATGAATACAATTCTAAATGTTAAAGCCATTAAAGCTACATTCTGTTTTATGTCTCCCGACAGAGAGAGGTAAATGTAATGATGTCTGAACTACAATAAGGATGACGGTGCATCTGGTGCACCATCTGCTTCAAATAACTTTATTGACATTGTCAACCGGTAGCAGCTGTCCTACCCGACACCAAGGTCTAAATCAGTAGTTCTTCTCAAACTTTTTCCATGTCAAGCACCCCAAATTGATATTCATTTGGGCCACGGACCCCCCATCTGAAAAGGTTTTGTGGGAAACATTTTCGATATTTTTTTCAAAAATGTAAAAAGAAAATGCAGATGTTTGAGCTTAGATCAGGGGTCTTCAACAGGGGGTCCGGGACCCTTAGGGGGTCCTCAGAGCTACTATAGGGGGTCCGCCAAATCTGTGTGATAGGATTTAGTTTTTTTACATTAACCACTTGAACCCTGAAATTCCTTTTTCTGAGGGGAACATTAGCCGAAAATAGCAGATCTACAAGCTCTCAACGCGAGGCGTTGAGAGCTTGTAGATCGGCTATTTTTGGCAAAGAGGCTATAGGTGTAGAGGGAAAAAATAGCAGACTAAGTAAAAAAAAACTTCTACAATCTGAAACACAATTTTATACAATATAGAGTAGGGGGTCCCTGCTTCATCTCTCTCTCAGCTAGGGGGTCCTTGGCCTGAAAACGTTGAAGACCCCTGGCTTAGATTGTAGATCTGCCATTTTTGAATAGCCAACGTATAAATGGATAAAATGGTTAAAATGATTGTGACGCTATGTTAACTACTTTTGCTGGGGACCCCCTGGAACACCCCTAAGGACCCCCTGGGGGGGGTCCCCGGACCCCACTTTGAGAACCACTGCTCTACCGTACATACAGTACAGGATGGTTTAAAAAATAACATTTGAAATGAAATGAAAATAAGTTCCAGATTGTAGCTTTTAAAGGGGAAGATGCTCTATATTTATGTAGGATAATATATGCGAGAAGAGCTGTGAATAGACACTGATGCCAGTGTATCGACGCCAAGGAGCGGCTCATCTGATTGTATCATTTTGAACACTGTGTTATGTCAGACATACTCGGCAGCCCGCTAATTATAGGAAGTCAAAACAAGGTCTGCTACACAGTCTTCCCGCTGTCTGATACAGAATTGCAATTGGCACGTCCGTTGCAAAGCCAAAATTGAAGTCACAGTTCATCACAAAACTACGGGGTGAAGAATCACTTCAAAGTAGCCATGCAAGAGAGAAAACAACAAACAATCCTGTCTTCACTTAACCCATTAAGACCGGCAAAGCGTCTGTGTCATTTTAAGATTTATTTGGCTATTCAAAAATAGCAGATATACAAGCTCATACAGCGGCACCGAGTGCTGCGCTATGAGCTTGTAGATCTGCAATTTTTTTGAAAGATTGTGGAAAATGTGTGCAAATCTTTGAATATATATATAAAGCATTTTTTTTACTGCTTTACTATTGCTTCTGGGGGACCCTGGAACAAGATGGGGGTCCGCGGCCAAATACATATAATTTTGGGGGTCCTTGACATGGAAAAGTTGGAGCACCACTGATATACTGTAGCAACATACTGTTTTAGATATTTATTTGGCCGCAGACCCCCATCTCAAAATGTTTTGTTCCAGGGATCCTCCAGAAGCAAAGATTTGAGTTACAAATGTTCGCTTTAAAAAATATATATTCAAAGATTTGCACACATTTTCATGATAAAAATTTTAAAAAAGCAGATCTGCAATCTCATCGAGTGCCGTGCTATGAGCTTGTATATCTGCTATTTTTGAATAGCCAAAGTATAGAATATGGATAAAGTGGTTACACAGATGCGTTCCCAGTTTGAATGGGTTAATGGCTTAAAGTTGAAACATGTCACCCACGAGATGAAATAGTCATTAGTTGTGTGTGTCGGCCCAGTTAGCAGGGGTCGCGTCTCCCAACGGTTTCCTGTCAACTACTGGTAATAAAACGATCCCAGTTGGCTCGGTTACAATCCAAACATTCTCTTCCCACAGCCAGCTTGTAATATTCCCACTAAAATAGCCAGCAGTGACAAACGTTTTAAATTAGAACTTCCCTCGTGTCTTCATGCCATGTCTGATATTACTATTGTTGCATCCAGGATAGCAAATTGTGTGGCTTGTGTAATTTAGGCCTGGATCAAGTCTGTGATTTTTCGTGGGGGAATACTTGACAATCAAAGAGCGCCGCAGGGCCTCATTCAGCCGAGTCATCTCTTTGCTCTTTTTAACCACCAGTCACTTCCAATAAGTCATCTCTCTCACAGCAGTGCCATTTTGTTTCTGCTATCATCCAATTTTCAACCAAATGGCTTGATTTGTTCAAAATGTCTTTGAATGAATGAGATTAATTCCAGCTGGGGGAGAGTGATTGATTGGCTCGCGTACTGGTTAAACCTAATTTATGGTCCGACGTCGCGTGCCCGAAAATAGCCGACCTACAAGCCCACAACGCCGTTTCCCGCGGAGCGTTGTGGGCTGGTAGATCTGCTGTTTACGCCGTCGCGCGACGAAGTATGAATCGAGCTTTTATTGGATGATGGGGAGGTTGGCTCGCATGGACCGACTTTGATGCCATCGCTAGCTGGGTTTGTTGATTATTTGGCCGCGTCGTTGGCAGCCGCGTTGGTTGGTTGGTTGGCTAGCCGGCTAACTGGCCGTGCCTGAGCCGGGCCAAAATGAAACCCGGCACTTTGTGAAATGAGTACAGAGCTTCACACAGACAGCAGCAGAGCTGAGCAGGTCATTGAGAAGGACCTCTCTCTGCAAGAGTCAGCATGCAGATGGTCCAGAAAAGCAGTTTTCTGAAAAACGTATGTTTCTATATCACTGGTGCTCAATCTTTTTCATGTCAAGGACCCCCACAATTATATGTATTTGGCCACGGACCCCCATCAAAATATTTTGTTCCAGGGACCCCCAGAAGCAAAGATTTGAGTTAAAAATGTTTGTTTTAAAAATATATATATTCAAAGATTTGCACACATTTTCACGATTTTTCAAAAATAGCAGATCTACAAGCTCATAGCGCGGCACTCGGTGCCGCGCTATGAGCTTGTAGATCTGCTATTTTTGAATAGCCCAAAATGTAAAATAATGCTTTTTAGCTCAAATCTAAAAATGACACAGTTCCAGGTCTTAAAGGGTTAAGTTTGATCATACTACAGCGTCACACAAAAGCATCAAAACTATTAGATCCAGGCCCGGAACGGTTTGCGTAGCGGTCCGGGCACCTATAGGCTCATTGCAGTCTGACAGCGCGTCGCGAGTTCGAGTCCCGATCCCGGGTGACCTTTGCTGCATGTCACTCCCTGTCTCTCTCCCCATTCCTGTCTATGTACTGTAAACCAGGGGTCTTCAACAGGGTGTCTGGGACCCCTACGGGGTCCTCAGAGTTACTACAGGGGGTCCGCTAAATCTATGTGAGAACATTTTCTCTCTCTTTTCGTATTTTTTTTTACATTAACCACTTGAACCCCAGCATCGCTACTATGGGGGGAACATTCACTGAAAATAGCCGATCTACATTACAAGCTGACAAATCTTTAAAAAAAGTTTAGTTGCAGATCCACAAGCTCGAAACACGGTGCGAAGCGACACGTTTTGAGCTTGTAGATCTGCTACTTTTGCTATTTTTTTTATTAGAATCCTGAAAATGAACAGTTTTGGACATGAGGTTTCCGACAGAGACGATATAGAGAGAGAGAGGGAGGGGGGAGAGAGAGAGAGCTGGCTAAAGGGAAAACAGGAACTGGCGGAGGAGTGGAGTGGATCATTGGAGTGACACTGAAACATAACCTCCCACTGTGTGGCGGCGGGAGAGAAGCCACAGAGAATGTGGACGAGGTTTTATATAAATCGGGAAAGTTAGCGAATAAACCGACGGAAACGAGAGGAGAAAAAAAAACATTTTTTGATTTCTTTTGACGATGAACCTTTTTGAAAGCTCAGATCTTTCTTTCTTTTTTCATTTGGCTGAAAGCTTTGTTGCTACACCACTTTTCACAGATGGCAGCCTCGTGTGTGTGTGTGTGTGTGTGTGTGTGTGTGTGTGTGTGTGTGTGCGTGTGTGTGTGTGTGTGCGTGTGCGTGTGCGTGTGTGTGTGTGTGTGTGTGTGTGTGTGTGTGTGTGTGTGTGTGTGTGCGCGTGCGTGGAAGAGTGGAGAGCGGGCACGTTATTTTGAGCAGCAAACGTGTGTGTGTGTGTGTGTGTGTTTGTATTACTATACTTGCGAGGACCAAGTATAGTAGAATGCGAAGAAATAGACATTGTGAGGACCGTTTTCCTGGTCCTCACAATGCAAATGGTTGTTTTATAGTAAAAAAAACATTTTTAGAGATATGTTTACAATTAGAAAAACATTCAGGTTAGGATTAGACATTTAGAGGTTAGGTTTCGCTGCGTCACGCTGCGACGCGTTGTGAGCTTATAGATCGGCTGTTTTTCGGCTTTAGGATTACGGTTAAAAATGGCAAATACTTTTTTTATAATAACATGGCTGTCCTAAAGTGTTGATGTCCTCACAAGTATAGTAATACAAACGTGTGTGTGTGTGTGTGTGTGTGTGTGTGTGTGTGTGTGTGTGTGTGTGTGTGTGTGTGTGTGTGTGTGTGTGTGTGTGCGTGCGTGCTCCAATCCCTGTTGGTCACGGTGAATGGACCATCCTCGCTGCTCTGACGCTCTCCGATCGTCTTCGTCATCAAGAAAAGACAAGAGAGAGAGAGAGGTGGGAGAGAGAGAGAGGGGGAGAGAGAGAGAGAGAGAGAGAGAGAGAGAGAGAGAGAGAGAGAGCATAAGAGACAGTAGAGAGCAGCAGGACACAGACAGCAGACTGAGAGCTGTAGTTGATCCCTGAAGTGGTGCAGCAGGCTTAACATGGCCTCTGTCAGGCGGAGACCTCGTATGTCCAAAACCCTCTCACTCTCACTTCAATTTGTTTTTCTAAAATTGCAAAAAAAACAATAGCCGATCTACGAGCTTGTAGATCCGCTATTTTTTGCAACTTTCGCGTTACACTGTAGTATGACGATGAAGTTGGGCAGGGGTCAACGTTTTCAGGCCAAGGACCCCCTAGCTGAGAGAGAGATGAAGCAGGGACCCCCTCTATGTTGTATAAAATTGTGTTTCCGATTTTTTTTTTGTTTACTTGGTCTGCTCTTTTTTCCCCTCTACACCAAACACCTCTTTGCCAAAAATAGCCGATCTACAAGCTCACAACGCCTCGCGCTGCGAGGCGCTGTGAGCTTGTAGATCTGCTATTTTTGGCTAAAGTTCTCCTCAGAAAAGGGATGCTAGGGTTCAAGTGGTTAATGTAAAAAGGAAAATCCTATCACACAAAGATTTGGCGGACCCCCTATAGTAACTCTGAGGACCCCCTAGGGGTCCCGGACCCCCTGTTGAAGACCCCTGAAGTAGGGAATTAATATACGGGGGGAAAAAAACATGAAAAGTTGAAATATGGAGATAGGAGGTTTCTCTTTGCAGCAGCCGAAGCATCCAGGATGACGCGGTGTGTTGGTTTAGCCCCGCCGTGCCAGGCAGGGATATTTCTGTCCATCCCTTTGGTCATGGTTGGTGGGGAGGTCATCCTTACCAGTGGTGGAAAAGTAACTTAACCCATTAAGACCTGAGTCCGACTCTACAAATGTTTTTGGAAACAGTTTTTAGAAAAAAAACGTATGTTGCTATATATATATATATATAGGTCCTCAAACGTTTTCACGTCAAGAACCCCCAAACATATTTGTATTTGGCCGCCGACCCGCATCTCAAAATATTTTGTTCCAGTAAAGATTTGAGTAAGTAAAACATTTGCTTTGTCGAAAATGTTTACGAATTAAAGAAAATAGCAGATCTACAAGATCATAGCGTGGCACAAAGCCACAGGCTCTCTAGTCCTGGAAAGTTACCATGGTACTGTATAATAGAAACCATTGTTCTCGCATTAATACAAAAAAATTAGATCTTCTTTGAAATGACCAAACCCGCCTACCGATGATGTCACTGGTAGGCGACATTGTTCAATTCAGAACACAATTGATTGATTGATCATAACATGACATCACAATCATTTCAACCACTTTAACCATATTTTTATTCTTTGACCAATCAAAAATAGCTGATATACAAGCTCATAGCGCGTCACTTTGTGCCACGCTGGGAGCTTGTGCATCTGCTCTTTTTGCAGATTCTTCAAAAAGTTCTTTACACAAATCTTCTCTTCTGGGGGTCCCTGGCACTAAACATTTTCAAATGGGGGTCCTCGGTCAAATATATATCAATTTGGGGGTCCTTGGCATGAGAACCACTGCTTGTAAAAGTTGAAAGCGTGTTATATAGCTGTGTGTGGCTTCCCCCCCCCCCCCCCCCTTCTCATTAATGCTGGAGCTGTTGCAATCTGGTGGCCTTGTCCTCATCCTGTGGTATATTGGTTTATTCTGGTTTCTGGTGTACACAAAAGCATTTTTGTGTAGTTGCTCTCAGCTGATGGGCCATCATGGTGCTATAGGGGAGTATAGGGGTACAAAAGTTGATGAAACTAATGGATTTAATCGATTAATAAAACAAATGAAAAAAGAATTACGACAAAGTATAAAATATGGCTTAAGTGGTTAGTCGCAGGGACCCCCCCCCCCCCCCCCATACTAGCGTCATGTCCACAGCTGGTGTACTTTTACATCAAAGCTGCCTCACACTAAGGAAACAGGAGAGAGGCTCCTGGCCTATGGACCTCAGGGCTCAGCAAGGCTCACTTAATTGGTAATCATACCAACGATTTAGTCCAGTTGGAATTTTGATATATTTGATACATACTTTGATATTGTTGCTGTCGGGTAGAAATCTCTGATCTCCACATTTTTACTTTTTGTGTTTTTTTCGTTAATTAATGCCCTACTTGATTGCGATATATATATATATTAAAACTAATCAAATAATCAAGAAGCTTTTTTTAGGGGATAATTTATTTGATCTAAATACTAATCGATAGAATAATCGCCATCAATAATAATCATTATTGTTGCAGCCCTCACGGTACAGTAGGTCTTGAAGTGGAAGCTAGATCTATTAGTCTGACTTAGTTTATGGTCTGTGTGTGTGTGTGTGTGTGTGTGTGTGTGTGTGTGTGTGTGTGTGTGTGTGTGTGTGTGTGTGTGTGTGTGTGTGTGTGTGTGTGTGTGTGTGTGTGTGTGTGTGTGTGTGTGTGTGTGTGTGTGTGTTACTATACTTGCGAGGACCAAGTATAGTAGAATTTGAAGAATTTTTTTTTTTTTTTTTTAGAGATACGTTTACAATTAGAAAAACATTCAGGTCAGGATTAGACATTTAGGTGTCTTAGAGGTTAGGTTTAGGGATTGGAATTAGAGTTCAACATGATTTATACTTAGTTGCGCGCCAGTGTCGTGCACCGAAAAATAGCCGATCTATAAGCTCACAACGTGTCGCAGCGCGACGCGTTGTGGGCTTGTAGATCTGCTGTTAAAAATGGCAAAATATATATATTTTTAAATGACATTCATAAAATGGCTGTCCTAAAGTGTTGATGTCCTGTGTGTGTGTGTGTGTGTGTGTGTGTGTGTGTGTGTGTGTGTGTGTGTGTGTGTGTGTGTGTGTGTGTGTGTGTGTGTGTGTGTGTGTGTGTGTGTGTGTGTGTGTGTGTGTGTGTGTGCGCGCGTGTGCGTGTGCGTGCGCGTACGTGCGTGCGTGCGTGCGTGCGTGCACTCGGGAGGACCGGACAATTTACAGCCTAATGACAAGAACAGTGCACAGATGGAGATGTCAGATGTGTGCTGCGTCTCGGTTCAAGGCGCTCTGAAAAAAGCCAGCCTTGTCTTAAACAGCCGTAAACAGAATGTTGAGTTATTCAGCCGTGGTTTCCCTGACTGATATGTGGTTGAATGTCAACAGCTGCCGTACAGGGCAGACGTTAGATAAGCCCCCCCCCCTCTCTCCTCTCCAACCAAGCCATGGGAAGTCCACACACACACACACACACACACACACACACACACACACACACACACACACACACACACACACACACACACACACACACACACACACACACACACACACACACACACACACATTGGTATTACTATAATTGTGAGGACATAAAAAGCCTAATTCTAACTACACATAATGGACACACACCCACACAACACAGCTGAACCAATGGGGTTCCCTCTCTTCAGTCATTAAATACTATATTCAGCTGGGCTAATGATGGAGAGATGTCCAGCTCTCTTGTTCTCTGTGTGTGTGTGTGTGTGTGTGTGTGTGTGTGTGTGTGTGCGTGCGTGCGTGCGTGCGCGCGGGTGTGCGTGTGTGTGTGTTTGTGTCAAGCATGGATGAACACAGTCGTTCTTCTTGCCACAACGATGGCCCTCTGCTGTCCCTGACTGTCACGCTATCTGGTATCTTGACTCTCTAGCTGTCGCCCAACAGCTTATAAACCTGTGGATGCAGACTCATCCTACATAGCGGACCATTCTCTGATAGCACCGCCCGCTACGCTAGTGTCCGCTATGAAGAGACATACAGCCAGCCAGGGACCAACACACAACACAATCAGGGGAAGCCGGCAGGGCAGATTGTGCCCTATGTTGCTGCACTAGTGACACCTACTGGTTGGCCTTGGCCAGGGCGCCTCTTCAGTGGGGGAAGGGGAGCACTGGTGCTATTTCATCACATACAGTAAATCAGTGGTTCTCAAACTTTTTAATTTCAAAGACTCCCATAACTCTGAGAGTGTACAAATGGAACCAAATGGACACTGGTTCCACTTGGTTCCATTTCTACAATCCCAGAGTTACAGACAGGGTCCATTTGGAACCCCACTGACAGGAGAACCACTGACATAAATAACAATGGTGAAACTAGTATAATTTGTCAACACTCAACCTAAAAATTTGAGAGGTCAAGTTTACTAAATATTGAATATTGAAAACACAACACTGATGATAGCGTTTTCAAACAAGTCTGTGAAGCTATGAAATCTATGAAAGAGTTTAATCTGCAACACAATTGTATACAGCTAGAGGTGCGGGTCGCTACGCGACCCTTCCGTCTAGTCGCTGGCGCGAGGCTCTCGTGTAGTAGGCTGTAGAGGTTTTCGACACGCAAACCAAAAGCGAGAGCAACAGCAGTGTTTGTTTCGAGACGCAAACCGAAAACGAAAGCAAACTGAGAGACGGACACATGTCACCCGTTCATCTATCTATGTATTCACACAGGCTCTTGCAGGACCAGAATGTGCGGCACAGATTGATGAAGCAGCCCGCTCAGCCCAGCGAGACGGCGTTCGCTGCGTTCAACCCTCCCAAAGAGTCAGACAGACAGTATTTGGATGGGGGGCGGGGTTGCCGGGGTTGCCATGTCCAGGAGTTGTAAGCGTGAAGTGGCGTGTAATTGCTTAGGGAAAGTGCGTCGACGCATGCGCAGTGCTGATGCAACTTACATACAGACGCACAAACATTCTGGCGCATGACTGTAGATTCCAATTGTAAGGTAGATATGTAGTGGGGATCCCTGCTTCATCTCTCTCTCAGCTAAGGGGTCCTTGGCCTTAAAAAACGTTGAAGACCCCTGCTCTAGAGTCTACACTAGAAACCGCCAAAAATAACCAAGCTCACAACCCGTCGCGTGTGCGAGGTGTTATGAGTTTGTGTAGATCTTTTAATGTGAACAAAAGTCACCCTAGAATAGCGACGCTAGGGGTTCAAGTGTTTGTTTTAGATCAAGCAGCTCTATCTGTGTGATCTGGGATCACACACGGGGATCCTTTGGGGGCAGACAGAGTCATTATAATGTGTTTGGAAAGCAGAAGCAACGTTCAGCACTAACAGCGGATCAGTCAGTGAGAGCAGCACAGTTCCCTTCTCTCTAGTTCCCCTTGCAGTCTACAGACCAGCCCTTTATCTATATAACACTATTATCTCTCTCTAAATGGTAAAACGGTGCATGTATCCAAGGCATCCGGGTGCCGCGCTACAAGCTTGTTGATCTGCTATTTTTTGAAAAATCGTGAACATCTTTGAATATATATATTTTTAAAGCAAACATTTTAACTCAAATCTTTGCTTCTGGGGATTCTACAAATGTCTTCTAAATCCTAACAGTTTTTTTTACAAAACTTATGTTGCTATAATATCAGTGGTTCTCAAACTTCTTTCGTGTCAAGGACCCCCAAAATTATATGTATTTGGCCGCAGATCCCTATCTCAAAATATGTTGTTCCAGGGACCCCCAGAAGCACAAATCGGAGTTAAAAATGTTCGCTTTAAAACATATACTGTATATATATTTAAAACAATAGCAGCTCATAGCGTGGCACTTGTACAGTAGGCCTATATCTGCTACTTTTTTAATAGACAAAATAAATCTTAAAATGACACAAATGCGTTCCCGGTCTTAATAGATTAGAATGAAGTAGTGGATAGGAGCTCAAAATGTGTCAATGTTTTCGGGGGTTTTTTTCAAACACTTTACCCAACCCTGAATAGTTCAGAAAAAGCAACTAGGACCGTTCATTTATTATTAATTATTTATTATCCAGGTCCATTACTGCGTCCGTCCCATTGGCAGGTCCCCAGATTGTATGAATGTGCGTCTGTGAGGCCGTTCTGAAGACGTCAGCTGTCTCCGGCTCGCACGGTAATTGAAATGGTAATTCTTCTGTGCCGCGAGGAGAAGAAGAGGCCTCATGTTCCGCCACGGATCCCAGGCGCTGTCGATGGATAACGAGAATCAAACCCGCCAGATTTCACCGGTCGGCTCGCTTACTGCGCGGTCCTCTGAAATAGGGCCGCTGGGGAGGCGCGGTGCGCACAGAATATACACACACACACACACACACACACACACACACACACACACACACACACACGCACACACACACACACACACACGTACACACACACACACACACACACACACACACACACACACACACACACACACACACACACACACACACACACACACACACACACACACACACACACATATACAAGCTCATATGAGCTTGTAGATCTGCTATTTTTGAATAGCCAAAGAAATCTAAAATGACACAGATACTTCCCCGGATTGAATGTGTTTAAGCTATAACTAGGCTAAGTTTGAACTTAGTGTGAGGTGGTGCAACTGGCCCCTGGTCTCCAGTCCCTCTGGGGGACCATGCTGCTTTGTTTGTGCCCTTCCTCCTCTGGGACACACAGACAGGACCGTCCGTCCCCTGGCCTGTTTGGCACATAAAAGCTGATAGGCTTCTATGTGCAAATGTGCTGTAGGTACTTGTACGCCAGCCAGCCAGGTAGCTTTGTGTGTTCTTTTTGACATTCAAATCATGATCTTAATTGCTTTGCATTGTGGGGGGGGTGGCTTCCCATCCCACGCCTGCAGAATGATGGCTTTAAGGTTTGGCCGGATAGTGAACCTTAACCGCCCAAACCACCCTGACCAGAGGTTTACATGCTCTCTCTCTCTCTCTCTCTCTCTCTCTCTCTCTCTCTCTCTCTCTCTCTCTCTCTCTCCAGTCTGGCTCGCTGCCAGATGATAAGAACACAATCAATCCCCCTTCCAACACCTTCAGCAATTAGTCAAACTAATTAACAATTTGGCGGTCAGAATAATTACCTCAAGTAGAACAGAGCGGCAGGCAGAATGTTGTATCCCCCCCCCTTCTATTTGTTCTGCCATTCTGTTCTCTGGTGTTTTCTCTGGGGGTTTTTGAGAGGACTTTGTTTTTCAAGTGGAGGCGAGAACGTAACTTTTAACCGATAAAGCGTCCTTGTCATCACGCCGCCTTCAGATACCTGCACGTTCTTCTGGTGTTGTGGGACGTGCTGCGTCACCGCCACTGAGAGTGCTGGAGACAATCTAAGTACATGTACTGAAGTACTGTACACATTTTAGGTACTTTTGCTTTGCTCGGGGGGTTGTGTGGGAGGAAGGAAGGCAAAGGCAGGCATCACCTGGGTGAAGGGAGACAGCCGGGACAAAAGAGCTCTCAGACCCAGAGAGACAATTAAAGCACTCGTGGAATAAGAAGGGCCGCCACACACAGCTGACATGATTGTTTTCACCGTGTGTGTAAGGCCAATTGATGCTTGGAGCGACCTTCGTCGCGTGACAGTGTTGCAGGGCCGAAAACAACAAGCTCCAAGCTCAAGCTAAAACAAAAACCTACAAGCTCACGGTGCATCGCATCCGCGAGCTTGTAGGTCGGTTGTTTTCGGCGTGCAACGGAGCATAAATTAGTCTAAATTGGCTTGTTCTTTTTTTCTGAATCAAATGGGGCTGCTGGGTAATGAATGGATAGAATGAGAGAATGAGGGATTGAAGCAGAAATAAGGACACACGGGCACTTACGAAGGCTGATAAGAGATCGAGCTGCAAGCTCCAAGCCGAGCTTTCTTTCCTTTTTTCCCCACCACTTTCTTTCACTTTTTTCAGACCGCTTTTAATGAATGTCATTTCACACAGGAGAGAGAGGTTGATATTAAGCGGCACGACGACGGCTCCATAATGGGGCCCCAGCCTCCCTTTGAGTTTGCCAAGCGCTCCTTCTTTGAACGTTCGCCAGGCATATTCAAGTAGACTCGTGTTGAAATCATCGCGCGATGATGTGGCTTTTTTAGAAGGCTATTTTGACGCGTTCTTACGTGGTTCACGGAGTGTTTGTTTTCGAGGTGATGGCAGTTGGTGAAGGCAGGGGCGTCGGAGACTTCGTTAGTTTTTCCTCGACTGTGTCTCTCTCCCGCGCGCAATTACCAGACATCAAACCTCAGACAGGTTTTTTTTTTCGCTCTTGTCATTATTATTAGGATAGGACCTGTAATTATGCAGAGGTTTGTCCTGTCAAAGGATAAAGGGAGAGTGGGCACCTGAGAAGTCTGGGAAACCTCGATGTGAAATTGGCAAAAAATATATATAAATCTAAATGTGGAAAAGTAAAGGTGGAAAATGGTTTGAAATAATGTAAAGCAGTGGTTCTCAAACTGTTTCATGTCAAGGACCCCCAAATTGACACTTATTAGCCCGCGGACCCCCATTTTAAAAGATATGCCAGGGACCCCCATAAGAGAAGATTTGTTTTACAGCTCTAGCAGTGATTCTCAACCATTTTGATTTCAAGGATCCCCAGTTTGACATACATTAGAGGCTACGGACCCCCATTTAATGGCATTTCTATCTCTGGGACCCCAATTTATATTGTAAAATCAATTATAATTGAACTCTGAGAGTGTACAAATGGAACCAAATGGACCCGTTAGGGTCCATTTGGTTCCATTTGTACACTCTCAGAGTTACAGACCCATAAGGGTCCATTTGGTTCCTAACTATCCATAATTTAGCTGGGGACCCCCTGGAACTCCCTCAAGGACCCCTGGGGGTCCCCGGACCCCACTTTGAGAACCAATGATGTAAAGTAGCCTATATATAATGTGATCATGCACAGTGCAACATTACCAGACCTAAAGTTACCCTTCAACTTATTGTTTTTTTTATGCCATAATGACTGGCTATCCACTGGTTTGGTAGCAATTTGTAGCACATATTAGGCCTAAAAATGTCAAATGTCCAAACATGGTCAAATCATGTATTCTGTACCTTATGTCAGACCATTTTCCAAAGCATATAAATGGGAGAACACTTTAGTAAAAGTTGGGTCTATAATGCATTATAATCACATTTACTAGAAAGAAATTTCCTACGAAAATTTAAGTGTGCCTGCGTTGGCTGGGGGTTTTGTCGCCGTGGTACCGCGAAACGGCAAAAAAAGTAATGCGGTAAGTGGGCCGGTCGTCCCGCACGTTTTGATGTATACATTGGCGGGGCCGTGTCAACCGTGTGGGAGGAGTAGCGTTTTGATCCCCTCGGGCGGCCAAAAAAGTAAAGAAAAAAACAGCAAAATAATGTTTCAAAAATTAATAAAAATTAAACCGAAAGTCAAAAAAGAAAAATTAAAAAATAGAAGAATTGAAGGTAAAAATGAGCATCTAAAACAATGTTTGCCAAAAATGTAATAATTAGTAAAAATATATAAACAATTACTCAAATGGTTTTAAGTGCTTGTTTCACCCACTTCTGAAGGTCTGACGCAGAAAATGCCCATTGTACTATTGTTTGCAGTCCCCCATTTAGTGGGGGTAGGCGAAGTTTCGGAGCATTTCGGGAAATTTGCAGAAACCGGAAGTGAATAAATGGTTTTGAGTGCTTGTTTCGCCCACTTCTGAAGGTCTGACGCAAAAAGTGCCAATTATACAATTGTTCGCAGTCCCCCATTTAGTGGGGGTACGCGAAGTTTCGGAGCATTTCGGGCACTTTTCAAAACCGGAAGTGATATATCCACTTCCTGTTGTGACGGTTGTGTTCGCAGACCCCAATTTAGGGGGGGTAGGCGAAGTTTCAGAGCATTTTGGGCACTTTTCAAACCGGAAGTGAAGAGGTCCAAGTCCGGGTTGGACCATCGAGTTGCATACCCTTCAAAAAGTGTTTTGGTGTAAAAAAAAAAAAATCCAAAAAAAAAAGTTCGGAAAAAAAAAATTAAGGAAAAAAAAAAAATTTGTCGAAAAAAAAAAAAAAAAAATCGTAAAAAAAAAAGTTCGTAAAAAAATAAAGTCCATGACAAAGTTTGGGGGCGGTACCATGCTGCAAACAGAAGTTACGGCCATTTAAAGCTCGGCCAATAGGAAGGCAGAGGGGGCGGAGCTTCAACACACGAAGCTCATTGGTGGTTACAGCTGCCACATGGATTATAGCAGGAGCCCTAGAGTCTCTGGGTGGTTTCCCCCCCTCCCCGTAACCGTTAACATGGGAGTGAATGGGGGAGTGAGGATGATGATGGTTAACATGGATGTGAATTGGGGATGATGATGAAGAGTAAGTCAAGTCAGAATGAGTCTGAATTTGGGACTGAAAGGGGGCGCGGCTACATGTTTTTGCTAATAACGTGGGCGTGGTAACGCGAAACGGCGGAAAAAGTAATGCGGTAAGTGGGACGGTCGTCCCGCACGTTTTGATATATACATTGCGACTAACGAGTAAACCGTGTGGGAGGAGAAGCGTTTTGCGCGGTACGTGCGGCCAAAAGGGGCGGAGTTTAGCTGTTTTTCGCTAATAACGTCGCCATGGTAACGCGTGACAGAAAATCGTTTCCGAGCACATCATTCCCGACCAAGCCGCACGTTTTGATATATATATTGCGGCGGTAGTGTAAACCATGCGGCAGTTATGGACGGACGAAATTTTGCGGCAAGAATATGATATATTAATAAATCTGGCGGATCTCAACAAGTGTGCCCTTGCCATTAACATGGCAGGCACACTTAATTATGCATTATAATGCACTTATAAGGCGTCATAACACTAATAATAAATGTTTACAAATATGCATAACATCTTATAAAAATGAAGTATTAATCTTCAGCGAAACAGCACACATCTATAGCACGCTATAAAGTATCTTTATACATAAAGACACTTTATAACTGACTAAGTACTAATCTGAGTGCCCAGAAGTTCTAGTGTTATGAAGCCGTATAAGTGCTTTATAATGCATTATAAATGCGATTATAGCCTAATTAGTCCAGTACCTGACCTGTAGACTTGTTAGCAATTTGGTGTTGAGAATTTCTCACTGGAACTGAGTCAATGGGTCCTTAGACATGAAAAATCATTATAGACACTTTCGTAGTTTTTTTTTTAATGTCCTACTTCATCGTACAAGAGTGTCACGCAAAAGTAGCTAAAATAGCCGATCCACAAGCATGTGACGCAATGTGAGCTTGTAGATCGTCTATTTTGTGTGTGACTCGGCGGCATACAAATCTACTATTTCCATCATATGATGGTGTCAGCCGAAAGTGGTTAAACAAAATTAAACTACTTTAAAGACCAGGCCTGCCGATGAAACCCATTAAGACCTGGAACGCATCTGTGTCACTTTAGATTTCTTTGGCTATTCAAAAATAGCAGATATACAAGCTCATAGCGCGGCACCGAGTGCCGCGCTATGAGCTTGTATATCTGCTATTTTTGAAAAATCGTGAATTTTTTTTAAAGATATTTTTTTCAGAAAAACTGTTAGGATTTAGATTTTTTTTAGAAGTGGCCTCAGGTCTTAATCCTATGGCCATGGACCGCGCTCCCGCGGAGAGACCCCTTCAAATGGGTTTTTGAAGGGGTGCGCAAGTGTCCTCTAGCAGTCTATCATGAAAGGAAGGAAGGAGGAAAGCGAGAGAGTCTGACAGTGCATTCAATTCACACACACATGGCTGCCCCTCCTCGTCTTCGCAATATTGCTTACAGATTTCGTTGTAGCCATATCGCCCGCTGTGTCGGTCGGTCGGAAACCTTGTATATTGAAAACTGGTACTTTTCAGAAAAAAAACACGTTTTCACATGTTGTGAGCATGTAGATCGGCTATTTTTGCTTTTGTGTGACACTTTAGTACAGGGGTGGGCAACTTTGATGATGTAGAGGGCCACTATATTTCCACACTCACTCCAGAGGGCCACATTGCAAATATACTGTTGGGCAGACACCGTATTTTACGTACATTTTTTGTAAATGAATGCCGTACTTCTATGTCGCTGTTTTGAGCTTGTAGATCTGCTATTTTTGCTACTTTTGAAATGGAATCCTGTTTTTTTTTCGTGCTATTTTTGAAATACATTGGCCATAAAAAAGACAATAGAATTGTAATACTAGTCACTAAGCTACTAATATATAGATTGAAGTAAGTAAAGCGGGTCACGTTTGCATGTTTGGGATTGTAACAGCTGAAATCCATAATACGGTATATCAGTATTACGAAATTAACCTGCGGGCCGCATTAAGTGAAGGTGGGGGCCGCATGTGGCCCCCGGGCCGCTAGTTGCCCATGTATTAGTATGACAAAGTAGGGCTTTCATTTACGAAAAATAAATAAATATGGAGATACAAGGTTTCTGCCCGACAACAACAATACACTAAACTTTGACACCCAGTGGCTCGAGGCTGTCTGAATAGATGATTGGAGGCAACGGGGGGAGGGGAGGGGAAGGGGCGAGGAGGGGAGGGGCCTTTATCATGCTTCATTCCTGGCTCTCAGTGCCCTCTGGTGACCACCCCGGACGGCCAGAAAAGACCCCCATCCTCCCTGCCTCTCCAGATAGTCTCTCCATTAGTAGCTTAGTGCTGCTCCAGCTGCCTTTGTTATTCCTTGTCTGGGCTGCGTGCCGTCTGGGGATGTAACGCTTATCAGACCTGAAATATTGTGCATTTCTGTCCCTGGGGAGACTGAACCATGATGAACGCATCCCTGGCCTGGCCTGGCCTGGGCTGGGCTGCGTCCACATGCTTGTTTAAAAGGCCAAAAATACATTGGTCCAATGGCAAAAAACGACGTATTGCACAAAAAGGGAGAAAACACGTAATTGTTTGGTCATACTACACAGACGTTTGACAAAGTATGATTATGTTAACCGTTTCAATCAGGGAACGCGTCAGCGTTTCTTACCTCACCGGCACAACAACTAAACTGGCAACTTTCCCATGGAAATAACCATCATATTATGTATATGTACATATAAACTGTTGTGCAAATCAAATAAATCAAACAATATCAAATTAATGTAGAGCGAAACCAGAAAATACACTAATATAAAGCCCTGAGGGACACGGTCAACAACGTATGGGGTTAAATCAAACGGTATCATTTGGCTCTATGGGGGGGCATGGGAGCGGACCACCAGAGGTGTGTGTGTGTGTGTGAAGGTCCATCAGATTACATGTCTAGTGTTGTGTGCATGTCAGCTCTTTAGCCGACAAATAAGCTCCCCATGGTCGCCGGAGCGAGAAACCAGAGGCAAAAAACACACACACTCCCTCTCACAAGTACAGGCTAGAAAAACACCAACACATGCTTCACATGAAACACAAACATACGCACACACGCACGCACACACACACACACACACACACACACACACACACACACACACACACACACACACACACACACACAAACACACAAACACACACACACACGCGCACACACACGCACACGCACACACACACACACACACACACACACACACACACACACACACACACACACACACACACACACACACACACACACACACACACACACACACACACAATGTGCTGAGAGGAGCAGATGGACTCTGGTCAAAGAGGAAGGGTTAACTATAGTAGGTCGTGTTTACCTAACCTTAACCTTGAACCCTAGCGTCCCCATTCTGGGGGCGGACATCCAGCCAAAATAGCCGATCTTGTGAGCTTGTAGATTGGCTATTTTCGCTGGAGATTTGATGTGGGAGGGATATACTAGCAGACCTAGTAAAGAGCCTTGGGGGACCCCGGTCGACTAAGTACTGTAGAGTTTAAAGGGATAGTTCACCCCCAAAATGACTTTTTTTCTATCGATTAGTCGTCTTGAATTAATGGATGTTTTTTTGTTTTTGTCACATTCCTAAGCCAATAATTTGATGACCGGCAGCAGTACACAGAGTCTCCTTTCTGTCTCCTACCGGAACCGCTGCCTACTGGTCCACTGGTCAAGTTATTGGCTTAGGAAAAAACTAAAAAATATCCATGAATTCAAGTCTCCATGGGGTCACTAATCGATAGATTTTTTTTTCTTTTTTTTGGGTGAACTATCCCTTTAAGATAAATGCCCTTTATCTAAGTGTTCAGAGAGACAGAGAGAGAAGTGATAGAAAACAGAAAGAGAGACTGGCAGGTAAAAAAACCTCAAAAGATCTACATGTGAACGGCATCATGGCTCCCATGTGGATCTGGGACTTATATGTGACCAGCCTGGAAATGAGCCTTAGGGCTTTATCGTGTTTTTATCCTCAGTGATAATGTGTCTGTCAGACAGACAGACAGACAGACAGACAGACGTCATCTACAGTATTCTATGCCATATACAGTATATGTGACATATGACTCAAAATGTGGGCCTCTCACATGAGAGCCCCACTGACTTCCATTCCAAAATTCAAGTTAAATATTTCAAAAAGTATAAAACATACAGTACATGGAAAGAAAACAATACTTCTGTGGCCTACTGGCAGTGTGCACAGGAAATGTGGGGCTTTAAAAATAGATATAGACCAAAGACTGAAGTTGAAGCTGCACTACAGTGTGTAACGTTCCTGTTCTACCTCAGATTTGAACTCAGGCCTCCTGCCTAAGTGCTGACATATTGGTTTTACCACTGAGCTAATAGAGCCTGCCTGCTTGCTCTGGGGAGAAAATAGAATTTTGATCTTCAGGGTCAAAATTTGTGTCAAATCAGAAACAGGATTGTGTCAAAGGTCCAACCCTAGACAAAGGATGTTAATGTCCCAATAGAAGAGCAGAGAGAGTACCTCACCGTTTACATTACGTATAATTTGGATTATTTGATATTAAAAACATAATATTAAATAATATTTAACAACATTTTATACATCACAGAGTGAGTAAATGATTTTTGGGGTGAACTACTCCTTTAATCATGTGTATGCCCGCACCCGCACACGCACACACAAGCACATGCATTCCCATGCTGCCGACTTGTAGAGTCAGCTTTGTTTAACGCCCCCAAAGGACTCAGGATAAGTGATTGTCATTGAATCTGCATAATTAGGACACCGTGCACATCGGAATACAAATGCTCCTCCCGACCGTGCGGATGATCCGCCGTCTCCCTTTGAATTAACATGGGCTCTAGTAAACGCTGTGACTTCCATGTGGCCGCGGGTCTGTGACATCAGTGGAGCAGCGTTGATTTTCGTCAACTAAAACTATGACGAAAAAATGTTCGTCGACTACCTTTTTTGCACTGACGATCGCTAAATAAAAACGAAATAAAAACTAAGCTATGATGACTAAAACGAAGACTAAATATACTGACGATTTCGTCAACAAATAAAAACTAGACTAACATGTTAGTGAGGTACTAGTGGAGAAGAGATCCAGTAGAACTAAAAGGCAATTCATTGTATGCTTGATTGCGCTCGGGTGTTGCGCTCTGAAAATAGCAGATCTACAAGCTCACAACGCGTCGCAGAGCGACGCGTTGTGAGCTTGTAGATCGGCTATTTTCAGCATGCAACCGAGTGTAAAATCAGCCATTATGACGGCATCAAGGCACCACCAAAATACATTTTAGTCGACTAAATCAACTGTAGATTTAGTCGACTATAACCTTATGATATTTAGTCGACGAAACTAGACAAAAACTAAAACATTTCAGATGACTAAAATATGACTAAAACTACATTGAATTTAATTCAAAAGACTATGACTAAAACTAAATCGAAATTTGCTGTCAAAATCAACTCTGCAGTGGTGACAGTGGTTTTCTTTTTTTATAATTTTTAACCCTCGATTTTGTAACCCTTTTTTCACCCGGTGCCAATTTGCTAAGTGATCCTGGGCACTACACTCCCCCCACCAGCCCAGGGAGGCCAGGGCCGAGCTCATGCCTCCTTCAATGCATGAGAGCCAACTGACCTTCTTGTCACCTGACAGGGGGGAGTTTCCCTGGTTGGACGTAGCGCGTGGAAGGAACACGTTATTCCAACCAGTTCCCTTTCCCTCCATCAGGCGCCCCGGCTGACCAGGGGGAGGCAGTATAGTGACCAGGATTACTACATTTTATTGTGAGGGTATTAACTACCCTAGGAGACACGGGGAGAACATGCAAACTCCACACAGAGTGGGCCCTTTCGCCAACCCCACCTAGGGTATGGGCGCTGATGACGCGGAGGAGAGAACACGCCCCTTTTTCAAGGTTTTAAAGAAAAACCTTGGCTTTATTTTAAAACAATATTAATGTTATATTACCATTTAAACTTTTTTTTTTGCAATATCCTCGTGGCCCACCAGTACATCTCAGAGAAAAATATTGTACCTCGACTCCAGATTATTTTATACATTTTGAACTTGTGAAATGAGACATTCTGCATAATGAGTGCCTTTACTCTTGGTACTGAAACTATATTTTGATGCCGATACTTAAAGGTAGGTTAAGTGATTTTTTTGGGTTAAAACAAAAAGTATTTTGTTAAAAGGTTAAAGCACTATATTCTGATAGTAATCATTGCTATAGAGTGTTTGTTCAGTAACAGGAGTCTCCCCGTCTCTCCAGCTCATTAATAAACAGAAAATAAATTTTTCGGTAGGTGTCAAAATCTCAGCCAATCAGGAGAAAGTACCCATTTTTAAGCTTCATTTTTATAGTGTTCCAGTTCCAATTTTGTCTGCTCATTTCTTAGTGTCATCACTTCTAATTTCACTTGTTTAATATATATCCTGATTGAGTTCTCTGTCCTGATTGGATAAACTTGGAAATGAAACTGAAACTGAAACGAAAATGCATTTTCTGTTTTATAAAGAGGTGGAGAGACAAGGAGACTCCTTTTACTGAACAAACACTCTATAGCAATGAGTACTATCAGAATATAGAGCTATTTAACACTTATTTTAACCAAAGAAAATCACTTACCCTACCTTTAAGGTACTTTTACTCAAGTACATTTTTTAATACAGGACCTCTACTTGTAACAGAGTATTTCTACGGTAGATTGCAGTATTGATACTTTTACTCGAGTCATGTTTTAGTATTTCTTCCATCAACTGGCCAGAGGGTCTCTTTGACAAAAGGCCAGACCAGGCCAGGAGGGCGCAGACTGCACACAGAGCTGTAATATGTGCTCAAGCAGAGAGAGAGAGAGAGAGAGAGAGAGAGAGAGAGAGCGGGCATGGGGGCCTCTTAGCGCTCATTAGGGACACGTCAGTCCCCTCTGGGACTGCGTGCCACTGCCACCCTGATGAGGAGTGACAGCAGGGGGCCAGCTGCCAGACAATAGGGCCCGCTGCCGCCGCCGTCACACACACACACACACACACACACACACACACACACACACACACACACACACACACACACACACACACACACACACACACACACACACGCACACGTAATGTGTAATATGTTTGTATTACTATACTTGTGAGGACATCAACACTTTAGGACAGCCATGTTATGAATGCCATTTAAAAATAATATTTGCCATTTTTAACCGTAAGCCTAAAGCCGAAAAACAGCAGATCTACAAGCCCACAACGCGTCGCAGCGCGACGCGTTGTGGGCTTATAGATCAGCTTATAGATCAGCTATTTTTCGGTGCATGACACTGGCGCGCAACTAAGTATAAATCATGTTGAACTCTAATTCCAATCCCTAAACCTAAACTCTATAAGACACCTAAATGTCTAATCCTGACCTGAATGTTTTTCTAATTGTAAACGTATGTCTAAAAAAAAAACATTTTAACTATAAAACCACCATTTGTCTTGTGAGGACCAGGAAAACGGTCCTCACAATGTAGATTTCTTCAAATTCTACTATACTTGGTCCTCGCAAGTATAGTAATACAAACACGCACACACGCGCCCCAAGGATAGACGTCACAGTGTGGCAGCGAGTGGCTTGGCCCTGATACTGACCTTCAAGCTCTCTGCACTCCTCCGTCTCCTATGCAAAACATATACATCGTTGCTGTCGGGCAGAAACCTCTTATTATCACCATATTCTAACTTTTTGTGTTTCGTTGTGGATTAAAGGAGGAGTTCACCCAAAAAATGACTTATTTTCTATCAATTGCACACCCCATGAAGCCTTGAAACCATGGATTTATTTTTGTTTTTGTCTCCGGTAGGAGACACTAAGTAGATTATTTGTGTCTCCTACTGGAAATACACACGGTCATCAAATTATTGTCTTAGGAATGCCACAAAAACAAAAATAAATCCATGAAATCAAGGCTTCATGGGGTGTGCAATTGATAGAAAATAAGTCATTTTTTGGGTGAACTCCTCCTTTAACCCTCTACTTGATCATACTACAGCGTCACACAAACGCATCAAAAGTAGCAGATCTACAAGCTCGAAACGCGTCGCTTCGCGCCGCGTTTCGAGCTTGTAGATCTGCTACTTTTGATGCGTTTGAATTTGAATCCTGAAAAGTAACAGTTTTGGACATAATGAGGTTTCTACCCGACAGAGACGATATCACAATCCATTTGTTTGTCACACAATATATATTCCTGAGTGTTAACTTAACCCTGAAAGGGTCAAGTTTGGTTCTATTTTGTACACTCTGAGACGATTTAAATGAACACTGAGGATTGTATGTTTCGATGCAATCTGGGAACCCATCGCCAAATGAAAAGGAAAAACAGCGCCCTCTGCTGTTTTTTACTATCTCAGTTGGCTCTGGGAGGAAGTCGACGTAGCACCCGTGCACAAGGAAACCGGGGTTTTGGTCTGCCTTCAGCGCATCACTTCCGGTGGTGCGACTATGTTTTCATTCCCACTAACAATATTTCTACACGGAACACTAACACCACTTCTCCCAGAGAACATGGATCATTTTGGTTATAAGCCCACTTGTTTCTATGATGAAAGAGCAAGTTAAAATGTGAATACCTTTCCGTGGTTTTGTCTGCTCCGAGGACGCTATTGTTAAATGTGTTTCGGTTTGTTTCTAGTGGGGAAGGATCGGCAGACACGTAAATCCCGCCCACTACATTTGATTGGGTAAAGCGCGGCCTGCTTCCTGATCTGAAGGCACGCCCACTTGTAGGCCAGTGTGTACGCAATATGACGAACCCCCCCGACAGATTCAAACGCAGAGCAGAATCTGTTCTTGAGAGATTAAACTAAATGTAATGCCAACATAAAACTATGTGAAAAGGACATTTACTGTGCATGTGCTGGCTGTTTTCTCACTTTTGTGATGTTGTTGAGCCGCACGTGCACCGAAAGATTGGAGTGTTGCGGGCATTCTGCATTGCAGTGCTTTTTACAAGTGTAACATATAAAATGCTACATATAATAAGTGTGAACATTATTTGAAGTGCTGTGACATTTACCTGATGAAAATGTGATGGTAACAGTCGGACACAATGATGTAAATCTCTCTGTACATACAGTAGAATGTAAGTTTGTATCATTGTTGGTTCTGTATTTTCTACCTCCACATGAGAGCATGTGTACAGTTTTAACAGGAGAGGGACTGTAAAGATGTTGCTGATGGATGAATATTATGGCGCGTTGCTGCTCTCTGCAGGCAATGGGGGAAAGTGCAACGTGTGCCCTGAATGGCAGCCCATTATGCACTTATTTCTACCACCAGGATTATTATGATTTAGTTAATAAAAAAACAAACAAAAAATAGATGTGGGAAAAAAAAACATTTTAGTTAAAAAAAAGAGGCTATACAAAACAAAAAAAAACAATGAAAAACGTAAAAACTATAATGACCTGTGTACCAGACGTGTTGAAACAAGTACATAATGTTGTTTGTTTTGTTTGTTTTCCATTGTGTTGCAGGAGTCACCAGACTACACCAATATCCACGAGCTGAAGTATTTAGACATGGTTATATCTGAAGCCCTGCGTCTCTACCCTCCTGGATTCAGGTAGGAGGATTGATTGATTATATAATACTTTTTTTCATAGATTTCATAGATCCTTCATAGACTTTCATAGACAGGCCTGTGACAGGACCATGACAGCCCTGCCATTCAGTGCTGTGACAGGGCCTGACATCCATACACAATTTCACATAATAATCTTAACATGCTGTTTTTTCTCTCCCTGGGAAGTAGGCTAATAATTACATAATAATCACATACTAACAGTCCAGTTTTAATGTAAAATCTGTTATGTGGAAAACGATTAGATGTTTTACTTATATAAGCAACACCAAACACAATAGAAATAACCATCATCCCACTCAGATCACTAAACTTACTGGAAAAACACACATTCTCTTCTGTGATGCAAAAAAAATAAAATCAAGTCCCAGTTGAGAACATGCAGCATGCAGAGACATGTTTTATTGAGGGACGTGTGTTTTCCTGCAGGTATGCACGGGACATTGACCAGGACTGTGTGATCAACGGTCAGTTCCTTCCCAAAGGAGCTACTCTGGAGATCCCAGCGGGCTTCCTGCACCACGACCCAGAGCACTGGCCCGAGCCTGAGCGCTTCATCCCTGAGAGGTGGGACACCATCATGACAAATACATGAACTCAGGGACGTGCACAGATAGACTCTAGGTGGTGCTAGAGCGCCTGCCCTTTGCCCTCTTGACCAGAAGTGCCCTTTTGCCCTTTTTTCAGTTTACAGCAGGGGTCTTCAACAGGGTGTCCGGGGCGGGACCCCTAGGGGGTCCTCAGAGTTACTACAGGGGGTCCGCCAAATCTTTATGTGATATGATTTTTCTTTTTACCATAACCACTCGAAACCTAGCATCCCTTTTCTGAGGAGAACTTTAGCCAAAAATAGCAGATCTACAAGCCCACAACGCCTCGCAGCGCGAGGCGTTGTGGGCTTGTAGATCGGCTATTTTTGGCAAAGAGGTATAGGTGTAGAGGGAAAAAAGAGCAGACAAAGTAAACAAAAAAAAGTATAATTTACTTGAGCACCTGTCCCTCAAAATGTCTGTGCACGCCACTGATGACAAATACATGAACTGAAAATTGTTTGTTCGTTACTTTGTCCTTGGATGTGTTTGAATGTATCCCACATGCAAACTTGTTTTAAAATAATAACTTACTTACTTACTTAAAGGTAGGGTAAGTGATTTTCTTTGGTTAAAATAAGTGTTAAATAGCTCTATATTCTGATAGTACTCATTGCTATAGAGTGTTTGTTCAGTATTAGGAGTCTCCTTGTCTCTCCAGCAAATGCATTTTCGTTTCAGTTTCAGTTTCATTTCCAATTTTATCCAATCAGGATAGAGAACTCAATCAGGATATACAGTAGATTAAACAAGTGAAATTGGAAGTGATGACACTAAGAAATGAGCAAGCAAAATTGGAACTGGAACACTATAAAAATTAAGCTTAAAAATGGGTACTTTCTCCTGATTGGCTGAGATTTTGACACCTACCGGAAAATGTATTTTCTGTTTATTAAAGAGCTGGAGAGACGGGGAGACTCCTGTTACTGAACAAACACTCTATAGCAATGATTACTATCTATAGTGCTTTAACCTTTTAACAAAATACTTTTTGTTTTAACCTAAAAATATCACTTACCCTACCTTTAACTTACTGCTCAAATATCCACAAATATTCCACTCGTGGGGCCAGAGGTGAACAGCTAACTTTACCTCTACCGAAAGGCCAGTCTACACCAATGCAACTATTTGCAACTCCTTGCAACATGCAACTACTTGCAACCATTATCCCCAATGGCAGTTAAAACTGTTTTGTTGCAAGGAGTTTCAACTAGTTGCAATGGTGCAGTCTGACCAGAAGTCCAATTCCAGGAAGAGAGCTGCATTTTAAAAGTGCTTGGGTAGCGCAGTCCGTGGTGCATCCGGCTTTATCGAGCGTCTACTTTTTTTATATCTATTGTATCCCCATTGGTATCTCTTTTTATGTGATACTTGACTTTTGTAAAATGTTTTTATTTGTTGTTGTTTTTAGTAATTTTAGTAATGTGTTGTGATATACTGTGATTGTAATATGTTCTATTGTTGTTAGTTATGTATATTAACTCTCTCAGTGCCACGCCCCGAGATATCCCGAGTTTTTCCCGAGTACCCTCGCTGCCAGAACGAGAAATCCTGAGTTTTTCCTTTTTTACTGTGGTCGCACTATTCTGTTTATTTTTCATGATCACTTTCACTTCCTGACTCCTTCAGACTCATTGGGTCCCGGTTTCATGACGCAGATTCCGTTTCCGGTTCTCTTTTTTTTTCCGCGGTCATTTTCGGCCACAATAGGGAAAGTCACGGTTTTTCACACGGTTTACAAAACGAACGGAGAGCTCCACTTCTGTTCTATTCTCTTTGGTCTGGGTGACGATCAGTCATCGTAGTCGTGTATAACATCGTATTTTAGCCCGATCACAGATTGTCGAAAACGTCACTTCCGTTTTATGACCGGATGTGACGTAGGCCTGTTTGGGAGGGGGCGAGCGAGTCAGCGAGGTCATCAATGTGTCGATTTGCTGCTCTCTACTGGTAGAACTGTCGTAGGTGTTTGAAACTGCAGAAGAGAAGCTATTTGAAAATTAAATTACAAAATAGCAAAAAAAACGAAAATTGCTGGTACTGGGGGAGTACTTTAGGAAAATACTCTGGCACTGAGAGAGCTAATGTCTTAACTCACCGAGAGAGTTAATGTCTTAACCCCAGGCAGGAAGACTAGCTGACGTGAAGGCCGTCAGCTAATGGGGATAAATCCGTATAAATAAACACACAAACAAACGATAGCGTGTGTTGGTTCTCCCCAGGTTCACGGCCGAGGCCAAGGCTGACCGGCATCCGTTTGTGTACCTCCCGTTCGGGGCCGGCCCCCGCAGCTGTGTCGGGATGAGGCTGGCCCAGCTGGAGATGAAGATGGCCCTGGTGCACGTGTTCCGCACGTTCAACATCGTGACCTGCTCTGAGACATTGGTGAGCCGATAACCACCTTATTTTTTTAATCTCTAGAAACCTCAAGCCGATGATTCATAAGCTAAGAGAGATTTAGCTTTCTTGTTTTTAACCACTTAAAAGTAGTGTGAGGGATATTCTTTGGTTAAAACCCGAAGATTTTTGTTAATCTATATTCTGATGGTAATTGTTGCTTAGAATGTTTGTTTGTTTGTTCAGTAACAATAAACAGAAAATAAGATGTTTTCATTTTATAGTGTTCCCGAACCAATTTAGTCTGCTCTCTTCTTTGTGTCATCACTCCAATTTCACTTGTTTATCCTGTATCCTGTATGAGTTCTCTCTCCTGGTTGGATACAATTGGTATCCTGACCAGAACATGTATTTTCTGTTTATTAAAGAGCTGGAGAGACAGGGAGACCCCTGTTACTGAACAAACAGTATAGCAATGATTACTATCAGAATATAGAGCTATTTAACACTTATTTTAACAAATAAATATCACTTACTGCACCTTTACATCCCTACAGTATACTTACTTAACGTCCCCAGTAAACTAGGTTCAGATCCCTCAGGGCTCTATACTTGATCCGCTGCTTTTTTCCCCTCTACACCAAATCTTTTAGACAAATGTTCTCCCCCAGAATAGGGACGCTAGGGTTCATGCGGTTAAATAATAGCAGATGATGAGTGGTGTTTCAAGTTTAAAAGTAACATATTATTCTTTACGTCCATCAGGGGTTCTCCTTCCATTCCGACATCTCGCCACTCCGACTAGTGGCTTCCGCGTGCGGTTAGGGTTAGGGTTAGGGTTAGGTATAGGGTTCGTCAACGTCGGAAAGGCAACATGTCGGAAAGGCGAAATGCACCCCGTCCATCACAAATGTTCCTATGCTGTTCCTTTCTACAGGATCCTCTGCCAATGAAGTCATTCACCACTCTGGGACCTAAGAATGGCATATTTGTGAAAATCACCAAAAGAGACGCAGCAGAAGAAACACAAGTGAATCCTTCACCAGAAGACTAGAGACATTGCTGTCCTCCTTACAGACACAGTGATCTAAATCACTGTTTTTCAATGCTTGGTCCTCCAGGAGTCCAAATGGACCTTTCATGGATCTGTAACTCTGAGAGTGTACAGAGGCATGTGTACACTCTCAGAGTTAAATTGACACTGAGGATGCTACAGTGTTGTAGATTGGGATCCCAGAGATAAAAGAAAAGGGAAGAAAACCATCTCAAATGGGGGTCCATGGTCTAATGCATGTCATACTGGGGGGGGTACTTGAAATGAAAAAGGTTAAGAATCACTGCTTTAGATGGTAGGACACAATTCCTGACTTCCGCTGGCACTTGGCCAGTGAACCGAAAGCCGGGTTGAATATTAACGAGTCTGCAGTATCGCTGTGCTTCCATGATAAATAGTGTTTATCACCTGAAAAGTGGCGTTGCTTCAAGGTCAGCTCACCTTTCTAATCAGGCTGTGTGGTGGAGAGAGCTTACAATGTAGCAATACCTCAATATAAAAAAATACTCTGTTACAAGTAAAAGGCCTGTATTCAATATTTGACTTGAGTAAAAGGTACAAAAAGCACTGGAATCAAACTATACCTACAGTACCAAAGTAAAAGTACTCGAATGTTTCAAAACGTTTCAAACTTTTTAAAAGTTTTTTTTTAATAGCCTAAGTATAAAACAACGCTTAAGTGGTTAATGTATATTTTGTATTATAATATAAATCTGCAAAGTACTGTAACTAAAGCTGTCAAATAATTGTAGTGCAGAACCCCCCCACCCCCACCGATGACCTGCTACTATGATTAGAACACTACTGACCTCCTATAGTACATATTGATCACATTGTTGTGCTATTGATTACATTGTTGTGCTATTGATTATCGTCGATGTCAGGTGGAAACCTTGTATGTCCAAAACAGTTACTGTTAAGGAAATGGAAAAAATTATATGTGTTCCAATAATTATTATTTAGTCACAAGCTCTTGTTAATACTTTTCATTGGTTAAAGGCATTGACGGCGAGTCAGAGATAAACAAACACTGCGCCTCCTGTAGTTTGTTTCCCCGACGCAGGAGGGATTTCCATAGAGCTAAGGGAACTTCTGAAGGGGCCATGCCGAAAATAGGTTGCTTTATTCGGATATAATTCGCGGAACTGCCCGCCCCTGCTGGTTCTCTGAATTTTTATTTTTAAATAGGCTCTTTCATGATAAATTGACCACATATATGAAGTTAAACAACTAAATTCTATCCAAACGCTATCTTAAAAGTAAATTCTGTGCCTCAAAAACGAAGTTTGAGAGCGTTTTAAAACCGGAAGTAAAACGTTCACACGGACACGGACGCGCACATGCTGCGTTAATTTACGACCCGGACAAACATAAACAGTAGGGAAAATACGGATTTCAGAAAGAGGACTGTGTTTCAATGCAGGAAAACACCCCAGCATCATTATATAGTGGCTGATAGAGGGGAAAAAATGCAAAATATATATATATATACATTTTTTAAATTTAGGCTTAATGTTGCCTAGAATCCCTTTAAATATGTATAAAACCCACACACAGACTTAATCACTTTCACGTTCACTTTCATAATGTCTAAAATAGCACAAATAGCAGATTCACACAACACGCCGCGTTGTGAGCTTGTGTCGTGTGACACTGTAGTATGATGAATGCATTAGGGCATTAAATTACAAAAAAAAGAAAACGTAAAAAGTTGAAATATGGAGATACAAGTTTCCGACGGTGACGATATGTGTATATAATCATATTGATCGCATTGTTGCTGTGGTATTTAATGTTTTTTCTTTTTTATAAAATCATATTGATTACATTGTTGTGCTATTGAACAGGCTACAACACAATGGCAATATGTTTGAGCATTTGAGCGAAGTTATTTTTTTAGATTGTAAAAACACAAGTTAATTTGTTGATTCATTCATGTTTCTCTGAAATGCATGTGGATATTTCAATGCTATTTCAATCCATTCAGGGAGATTATAATGCCTAAGTATGGAAAATTATATGAAACTGAAACATTTTAAATGATAATATAGAATTCATGCTTTCATTGAAAAACTAACATTTTTCTTCTTTCATCTTAACATTAGAACAGTATTACCAACCTAATAGGATGGCAAATGATTGTAAACATTTTTGTTAACAACACTGTACAATTAAAATAAAAATTAAATTAAAATGTTTCTGTATACTGTATGTGTATTGTACAGTAGTAATGCTGAATGAACACACTGCTTCATTGACACTTCATTGACCCGTGCATATTCCTGTTAATCGATCAGTGACAAAATGGGGTTGGCCAGATGACAAATAAAAAAATCTTATTTTAAAGGCATGCATCAGGTTTGTTACAGTGTACATTTTGTAGTCATGTTGGTTTCGTGTCATTCGAAAAGACATGTGCACCATTTTTAAAATGACAATTACAGAATGTGCCAGAAATGTTCAAATGGTGTAACCACATATTTGCAGAAAATGACATGGGGCCTATTACACGAAAGGAGAATTAAATAAGCCTGGATTTAAATCAAATCCAGGTTTGACAAAGTCTGGTCCGTACAGCCTGGTTTATTCCGTTCCATGAACGCCAAGCCAGGCTGAAAAGGAGCGACTTTGTCGAGCTAGACCAGGCTGTGTCGAGCCAGGATGGTAAAGCCAGGCTTCACGTATTCCTGTTTCAATATTTTTATTAGACAAAAAAGAAAGTAGACAATCCACCACGAGTATGGCAGGACAAAGGGCACAACATAGCCCAACATAACAGTACAATAAAAACAAAAACATAAAAGAGAAAAACAAATCCTAAGAGACTTCACACCAAATACATTGTATAATAATAATCATCACATTATTGCTACCAACAACCTCTCTACCATTTGTATCCATCAGCTACCTCCCAATTAATATGGCAACTAATTGATCTCCTCCGTCACTCCAAAACACAAGATATGATTATTTGTCTAATTGTTTGTTTTTAATGTCACCTTTTCTTCAATGAAGCACTGCCAACTACATCACATGGCCTGTTCCTTGGAGGAGTTGATGCAAAAAGGAGTTTAGCTTGTTAGTATATATAGTATAGTATAAGACAGGGGTCTTCAACATGGGGTCCGGGACCCCTAGGGGGTCCTCAGAGTTACTACAGGGGGTCCGCCAAATCTTTGTGTGATATGATTTATTTTTTACCTTAACCACTTGAACCCTAGCATCCCTTTTCTGAGGTGAACTTTAGCCAAAAATAGCAGATCTACAAACTCACATTGTCAACTTGTAGATCAGCTATTTTTGGCAAAGAGATAGGTGTAGAGGGAAAAAAGAGCAGGCCAAGTGAACAATAAAGTTTAATCTGAAACACAATTTTATACAATATGTAGAGGGGGTCCCTGCTTCATCTCTGTCTCAGCTAAGGGGTCCTTGGCCTGAAAAGGTTGAAGACCCCTGGTATAAGAAATCAACTGTAAAGGTGAATTGTCAAAAGACAAAAAGTGGCCGCACACACCATTATAACCAAAGTGCCAATTTATTATAGGACGCAGAGTCAAAAGTTACCAATGTTTCGGCACAAGTGCCTTCATCAGGGTATATGCAGAGCAACATTCAAGTGACATTTAAATATGGTGCCTAAGAGTAATACAACCAATCACATTTGAACTTGAAGGACACAGGTTCGAATGGGCCATGTCCCAGTGATGGGCCATCAGGATCACGTGCGATTTCACATTCCTGAATAATTAAGTAGGGATTATACCACATGACTAACCACTCTACTGGTGAATGTCTGTAAGTTTTAGTTCCTTGCCCATTTTGACAAATAAATATGAGGTTTTGTTTAGCAAATGCATACATGTAATAAAGAAAATAGCAACATACAGAGAAGAAAATCAATAGAATACAAAAACAAACTTTGCAGTACACATTAATGTAGGAATCAGATAAGAAATCAACTGTGTCATAAAAAATTAAGTCATACAATACTTTAGTTTAAACAAAATGCAGCAGCTCATGGAACAGTGGCGTTCCCAGGAATTACATTTAGGGCCTTGAGTCTTGAGTCCCAAGACTCAAGACCCAAAAGAGTCTTGAGTCAAGACAGAGGATCCCGGGGAGACATCAAATTTCTCTTTTGGGTCTTGAGTCTTGGGACTTAAGACCCAAAAGAGAAATTTGATGTCTCCCCGGGATCCTCTGTCTTGACTCAAGACCCAAAAGAGAAATTTGATGTCTCCCCGGAATCATGCGAGGAAGTAAAATGTATAATAAGCAAGAAAGGAAACATGGCCGCAATAAATAGATCCAGGGAGAAAGCGTGGCATTTTTTTTCTGTTTTCGTCACTCGTCACTTTTCGTCACTACCGAAACGGAAAAAGAAATTCACAAAAAAATCACTACCAATCAGCTTTAAATTGCCTGAAACGTGCTCCTAACAGGTTTTTGGGGGAACAATTTTTTTTCTGTTTTCGTCACTCGTCACTTTTCGTCACTACCGAAACGGAAAAAACAATTCACAAAAAAATCACTACCAATCAGCTTTAAATTGCCTGAAACGTGCTCCTAACAGGTTTTTGGGGGAACAATTTTTTTTCTGTTTTCGTCACTCGTCACTTTTCGTCACTACCGAAACGGAAAAAACAATTCACAAAAAAATCACTACCAATCAGCTTTAAATTGCCTGAAACGTGCTCCTAACAGGTTTTTGGGGGAACATTTTTTTTTCTGTTTTCGTCACTCGTCACTTTTCGTCACTACCGAAACGGAAAAAGAAATTCACAAAAAATCACTACCAATCAGCTTTAAATTGCCTGAAACGTGCTCCTAACAGGTTTTTGGGGGAACAATTTCTTTTCTGTTTTCGTCACTCGTCACTTTTCGTCACTACCGACGGAAAAAAAAAATCACAAAAAAATCACTACCAATCAGCTTTAAATTGCCTGAAACGTGCTCCTAACAGGTTTTTGGGGGAACAATTTTTTTCTGTTTTCGTCACTCGTCACTACCGAAACGGAAAAAAAAAATCACAAAAAAATCACTACCAATCAGCTTTAAATTGCCTGAAACGTGCTCCTAACAGGTTTTTGGGGGAACAATTTTTTTTCTGTTTTCGTCACTCGTCACTTTTCGTCACTACCGAAACGGAAAAAAAAAATCACTACCAATCAGCTTTAAATTGCCTGAAACGTGCTCCTAACAGGTTTTTGGGGGAACATTTTTTTTTCTGTTTTCGTCACTCGTCACTTTTCGTCACTACCGAAACGGAAAAAAAAATTCACAAAAAAATCACTACCAATCAGCTTTAAATTGCCTGAAACGTGCTCCTAACAGGTTTTTGGGGGAACAATTTTGTTTCTGTTTTCGTCACTCGTCACTTTTCGTCACTACCGAAACGGGAAAATAAATTCACAAAAAAATCACTACCAATCAGCTTTAAATTGCCTGAAACGTGCTCCTAACAGTTTTTTGGGGGAACAATTTTTTTCTGTTTTCGTCACTCGTCACTTTTCGTCACTACCGAAACGGAAAAAAAAATTCACAAAAAAATCACTACCAATCAGCTTTAAATTGCCTGAAACGTGCTCCTAACAGGTGTTTGGGGAAACAATTTTTTTTCTGTTTTCGTCACTCGTCACTTTTCGTCACTACCGAAACGGAAAAAGAAATTCACAAAAAATCACTACCAATCAGCTTTAAATTGCCTGAAACGTGCTCCTAACAGGTTTTTGGGGGAACAATTTCTTTTCTGTTTTCGTCACTCGTCACTTTTCGTCACTACCGAAACGGAAAAAAAAATTCACAAAAAAATCACTACCAATCAGCTTTAAATTGCCTGAAACGTGCTCCTAACAGGTTTTTGGGGGAACAATTTTTTTTCTGTTTTCGTCACTCGTCACTTTTCGTCACTACCGAAACGGAAAAAAAAATTCACAAAAAAATCACTACCAATCAGCTTTAAATTGCCTGAAACGTGCTCCTAACAGGTTTTTGGGGGAACATTTTTTTTTCTGTTTTCGTCACTCGTCACTTTTCGTCACTACCGAAACGGAAAAAAAAATTCACAAAAAAATCACTACCAATCAGCTTTAAATTGCCTGAAACGTGCTCCTAACAGGTTTTTGGGGGAACAATTTTTTTTCTGTTTTCGTCACTCGTCACTTTTCGTCACTACCGAAACGGGAAAATAAATTCACAAAAAAATCACTACCAATCAGCTTTAAATTGCCTGAAACGTGCTCCTAACAGGTTTTTGGGGAAACAATTTTTTTTGTTTTCGTCACTCGTCACTAGTCGTCACTACCGAAACGGAAAAAAAAAATCACAAAAAAATCACTACCAATCAGCTTTAAATTGCCTGAAACGTGCTCCTAACAGGTTTTTGCGGGAACAATTTTGTTTCTGTTTTCGTCACTCGTCACTTTTCGTCACTACCGAAACGGAAAAAAAATTCACAAAAAAATCACTACCAATCAGCTTTAAATTGCCTGAAACGTGCTCCTAACAGTTTTTTGGGGGAACAACTTTTTTTCTGTTTTCGTCACTCGTCACTTTTCGTCACTACCGAAACGGAAAAAAAAATTCACAAAAAAATCACTACCAATCAGCTTTAAATTGCCTGAAACGTGCTCCTAACAGGTTTTTGGGGAAACAATTTCTTTTCTGTTTTCGTCACTCGTCACTTTTCGTCACTACCGAAACGGAAAAAAAAAATCACAAAAAAATCACTACCAATCAGCTTTAAATTGCCTGAAACGTGCTCCTAACAGGTTTTTGGGGGAACAATTTTTTTCTGTTTTCGTCACTCGTCACTTTTCGTCACTACCGAAACGGAAAAAACAATTCACAAAATAATCACTACCAATCAGCTTTAAATTGCCTGAAACGTGCTCCAAACAGGTTTTTGGGGGAACATTTTTTTTTCTGTTTTCGTCACTCGTCACTTTTCGTCACTACCGAAACGGAAAAAGAAATTCACAAAAAATCACTACCAATCAGCTTTAAATTGCCTGAAACGTGCTCCTAACAGGTTTTTGGGGGAACAATTTCTTTTCTGTTTTCGTCACTCGTCACTTTTCGTCACTACCGAAACGGAAAAAAAAAATCACAAAAAAATCACTACCAATCAGCTTTAAATTGCCTGAAACGTGCTCCTAACAGGTTTTTGGGGGAACAATTTTTTTTCTGTTTTCGTCACTCGTCACTTTTCGTCACTACCGAAACGGAAAAAAAAATGCACAAAAAAATCACTACCAATCAGCTTTAAATTGCCTGAAACGTGCTCCTAACAGGTTTTTGGGGGAACATTTTTTTTTCTGTTTTCGTCACTCGTCACTTTTCGTCACTACCGAAACGGAAAAAAAAATTCACAAAAAAATCACTACCAATCAGCTTTAAATTGCCTGAAACGTGCTCCTAACAGGTTTTTGGGGGAACAATTTTTTTTCTGTTTTCGTCACTCGTCACTTTTCGTCACTACCGAAACGGGAAAATAAATTCACAAAAAAATCACTACCAATCAGCTTTAAATTGCCTGAAACGAGCTCCTAACAGGTTTTTGGGGAAACATTTTTTTTTGTTTTCGTCACTCGTCACTAGTCGTCACTACCGAAACGGAAAAAAAAAATCACAAAAAAATCACTACCAATCAGCTTTAAATTGCCTGAAACGTGCTCCTAACAGGTTTTTGCGGGAACAATTTTGTTTCTGTTTTCGTCACTCGTCACTTTTCGTCACTACCGAAACGGAAAAAAAATTCACAAAAAAATCACTACCAATCAGCTTTAAA
Source organism: Gymnoscopelus microlampas (assembly GCF_963454915.1). NCBI lineage: Eukaryota > Metazoa > Chordata > Actinopteri > Myctophiformes > Myctophidae > Gymnoscopelus > Gymnoscopelus microlampas. The sequence continues at coordinate 8,876,963 of NC_139943.1, read as the reverse complement.
TTGCCTGAAACGTGCTCCTAACAGGTTTTTGGGGGAACAATTTTTTTTCTGTTTTCGTCACTCGTCACTTTTCGTCACTACCGAAACGGAAAAAAAAATTCACAAAAAAATCACTACCAATCAGCTTTAAATTGCCTGAAACGTGCTCCTAACAGGTTTTTGGGGGAACATTTTTTTTTCTGTTTTCGTCACTCGTCACTTTTCGTCACTACCGAAACGGAAAAAAAAAATCACAAAAAAATCACTACCAATCAGCTTTAAATTGCCTGAAACGTGCTCCTAACAGGTTTTTGGGGGAACAATTTTTTTTCTGTTTTCGTCACTCGTCACTTTTCGTCACTACCGAAACGGAAAAAAAATTCACAAAAAAATCACTACCAATCAGCTTTAAATTGCCTGAAACGTGCTCCTAACAGTTTTTTGGGGGAACAACTTTTTTTCTGTTTTCGTCACTCGTCACTTTTCGTCACTACCGAAACGGAAAAAAAAATTCACAAAAAAATCACTACCAATCAGCTTTAAATTGCCTGAAACGTGCTCCTAACAGGTTTTTGGGGAAACAATTTCTTTTCTGTTTTCGTCACTCGTCACTTTTCGTCACTACCGAAACGGAAAAAAAATTCACAAAAAAATCACTACCAATCAGCTTTAAATTGCCTGAAACGTGCTCCTAACAGTTTTTTGGGGGAACAACTTTTTTTCTGTTTTCGTCACTCGTCACTTTTCGTCACTACCGAAACGGAAAAAAAAATTCACAAAAAAATCACTACCAATCAGCTTTAAATTGCCTGAAACGTGCTCCTAACAGGTTTTTGGGGAAACAATTTCTTTTCTGTTTTCGTCACTCGTCACTTTTCGTCACTACCGAAACGGAAAAAAAAATTCACAAAAAAATCACTACCAATCAGCTTTAAATTGCCTGAAACGTGCTCCTAACAGGTTTTTGGGGGAACAATTTTTTTCTGTTTTCGTCACTCGTCACTTTTCGTCACTACCGAAACGGAAAAAACAATTCACAAAATAATCACTACCAATCAGCTTTAAATTGCCTGAAACGTGCTCCTAACAGGTTTTTGGGGGAACATTTTTTTTTCTGTTTTCGTCACTCGTCACTTTTCGTCACTACCGAAACGGAAAAAGAAATTCACAAAAAATCACTACCAATCAGCTTTAAATTGCCTGAAACGTGCTCCTAACAGGTTTTTGGGGGAACAATTTATTTTCTGTTTTCGTCACTCGTCACTTTTCGTCACTACCGAAACGGAAAAAACAATTCACAAAAAAATCACTACCAATCAGCTTTAAATTGCCTGAAACGTGCTCCTAACAGGTTTTTGGGGGAACAATTTTTTTTCTGTTTTCGTCACTCGTCACTTTTCGTCACTACCGAAACGGAAAAAAAAATTCACAAAAAAATCACTACCAATCAGCTTTAAATTGCCTGAAACGTGCTCCTAACAGGTTTTTGGGGGAACATTTTTTTTTCTGTTTTCGTCACTCGTCACTTTTCGTCACTACCGAAACGGAAAAAAAAATTCACAAAAAAATCACTACCAATCAGCTTTAAATTGCCTGAAACGTGCTCCTAACAGGTTTTTGGGGGAACAATTTTTTTTCTGTTTTCGTCACTCGTCACTTTTCGTCACTACCGAAACGGGAAAATAAATTCACAAAAAAATCACTACCAATCAGCTTTAAATTGCCTGAAACGTGCTCCTAACAGGTTTTTGGGGAAACATTTTTTTTTGTTTTCGTCACTCGTCACTAGTCGTCACTACCGAAACGGAAAAAAAAAATCACAAAAAAATCACTACCAATCAGCTTTAAATTGCCTGAAACGTGCTCCTAACAGGTTTTTGCGGGAACAATTTTGTTTCTGTTTTCGTCACTCGTCACTTTTCGTCACTACCGAAACGGAAAAAAAAATCACAAAAAAATCACTACCAATCAGCTTTAAATTGCCTGAAACGTGCTCCTAACAGTTTTTTGGGGGAACAACTTTTTTTCTGTTTTCGTCACTCGTCACTTTTCGTCACTACCGAAACGGAAAAAAAAAATCACAAAAAAATCACTACCAATCAGCTTTAAATTGCCTGAAACGTGCTCCTAACAGGTTTTTGGGGAAACAATTTCTTTTCTGTTTTCGTCACTCGTCACTTTTCGTCACTACCGAAACGGAAAAAAAAATTCACAAAAAAATCGCTACCAATCAGCTTTAAATTGCCTGAAACGTGCTCCTAACAGGTTTTTGGGGGAACAATTTTTTTCTGTTTTCGTCACTCGTCACTTTTCGTCACTACCGAAACGGAAAAAACAATTCACAAAAAAATCACTACCAATCAGCTTTAAATTGCCTGAAACGTGCTCCTAACAGGTTTTTGGGGGAACAATTTTTTTTCTGTTTTCGTCACTCGTCACTTTTCGTCACTACCGAAACGGAAAAAAAAAATCACTACCAATCAGCTTTAAATTGCCTGAAACGTGCTCCTAACAGGTTTTTGGGGGAACATTTTTTTTTCTGTTTTCGTCACTCGTCACTTTTCGTCACTACCGAAACGGAAAAAAAAATTCACAAAAAAATCACTACCAATCAGCTTTAAATTGCCTGAAACGTGCTCCTAACAGGTTTTTGGGGGAACAATTTTGTTTCTGTTTTCGTCACTCGTCACTTTTCGTCACTACCGAAACGGGAAAATAAATTCACAAAAAAATCACTACCAATCAGCTTTAAATTGCCTGAAACGTGCTCCTAACAGTTTTTTGGGGGAACAATTTTTTTCTGTTTTCGTCACTCGTCACTTTTCGTCACTACCGAAACGGAAAAAAAAATTCACAAAAAAATCACTACCAATCAGCTTTAAATTGCCTGAAACGTGCTCCTAACAGGTGTTTGGGGAAACAATTTTTTTTCTGTTTTCGTCACTCGTCACTTTTCGTCACTACCGAAACGGAAAAAGAAATTCACAAAAAATCACTACCAATCAGCTTTAAATTGCCTGAAACGTGCTCCTAACAGGTTTTTGGGGGAACAATTTCTTTTCTGTTTTCGTCACTCGTCACTTTTCGTCACTACCGAAACGGAAAAAAAAATTCACAAAAAAATCACTACCAATCAGCTTTAAATTGCCTGAAACGTGCTCCTAACAGGTTTTTGGGGGAACAATTTTTTTTCTGTTTTCGTCACTCGTCACTTTTCGTCACTACCGAAACGGAAAAAAAAATTCACAAAAAAATCACTACCAATCAGCTTTAAATTGCCTGAAACGTGCTCCTAACAGGTTTTTTGGGGAACATTTTTTTTTCTGTTTTCGTCACTCGTCACTTTTCGTCACTACCGAAACGGAAAAAAAAATTCACAAAAAAATCACTACCAATCAGCTTTAAATTGCCTGAAACGTGCTCCTAACAGGTTTTTGGGGGAACAATTTTTTTTCTGTTTTCGTCACTCGTCACTTTTCGTCACTACCGAAACGGGAAAATAAATTCACAAAAAAATCACTACCAATCAGCTTTAAATTGCCTGAAACGTGCTCCTAACAGGTTTTTGGGGAAACAATTTTTTTTGTTTTCGTCACTCGTCACTAGTCGTCACTACCGAAACGGAAAAAAAAAATCACAAAAAAATCACTACCAATCAGCTTTAAATTGCCTGAAACGTGCTCCTAACAGGTTTTTGCGGGAACAATTTTGTTTCTGTTTTCGTCACTCGTCACTTTTCGTCACTACCGAAACGGAAAAAAAATTCACAAAAAAATCACTACCAATCAGCTTTAAATTGCCTGAAACGTGCTCCTAACAGTTTTTTGGGGGAACAACTTTTTTTCTGTTTTCGTCACTCGTCACTTTTCGTCACTACCGAAACGGAAAAAAAAATTCACAAAAAAATCACTACCAATCAGCTTTAAATTGCCTGAAACGTGCTCCTAACAGGTTTTTGGGGAAACAATTTCTTTTCTGTTTTCGTCACTCGTCACTTTTCGTCACTACCGAAACGGAAAAAAAAAATCACAAAAAAATCACTACCAATCAGCTTTAAATTGCCTGAAACGTGCTCCTAACAGGTTTTTGGGGGAACAATTTTTTTCTGTTTTCGTCACTCGTCACTTTTCGTCACTACCGAAACGGAAAAAACAATTCACAAAATAATCACTACCAATCAGCTTTAAATTGCCTGAAACGTGCTCCAAACAGGTTTTTGGGGGAACATTTTTTTTTCTGTTTTCGTCACTCGTCACTTTTCGTCACTACCGAAACGGAAAAAGAAATTCACAAAAAATCACTACCAATCAGCTTTAAATTGCCTGAAACGTGCTCCTAACAGGTTTTTGGGGGAACAATTTCTTTTCTGTTTTCGTCACTCGTCACTTTTCGTCACTACCGAAACGGAAAAAAAAAATCACAAAAAAATCACTACCAATCAGCTTTAAATTGCCTGAAACGTGCTCCTAACAGGTTTTTGGGGGAACAATTTTTTTTCTGTTTTCGTCACTCGTCACTTTTCGTCACTACCGAAACGGAAAAAAAAATGCACAAAAAAATCACTACCAATCAGCTTTAAATTGCCTGAAACGTGCTCCTAACAGGTTTTTGGGGGAACATTTTTTTTTCTGTTTTCGTCACTCGTCACTTTTCGTCACTACCGAAACGGAAAAAAAAATTCACAAAAAAATCACTACCAATCAGCTTTAAATTGCCTGAAACGTGCTCCTAACAGGTTTTTGGGGGAACAATTTTTTTTCTGTTTTCGTCACTCGTCACTTTTCGTCACTACCGAAACGGGAAAATAAATTCACAAAAAAATCACTACCAATCAGCTTTAAATTGCCTGAAACGAGCTCCTAACAGGTTTTTGGGGAAACATTTTTTTTTGTTTTCGTCACTCGTCACTAGTCGTCACTACCGAAACGGAAAAAAAAAATCACAAAAAAATCACTACCAATCAGCTTTAAATTGCCTGAAACGTGCTCCTAACAGGTTTTTGCGGGAACAATTTTGTTTCTGTTTTCGTCACTCGTCACTTTTCGTCACTACCGAAACGGAAAAAAAATTCACAAAAAAATCACTACCAATCAGCTTTAAATTGCCTGAAACGTGCTCCTAACAGGTTTTTGGGGGAACAATTTTTTTTCTGTTTTCGTCACTCGTCACTTTTCGTCACTACCGAAACGGAAAAAAAAATTCACAAAAAAATCACTACCAATCAGCTTTAAATTGCCTGAAACGTGCTCCTAACAGGTTTTTGGGGGAACATTTTTTTTTCTGTTTTCGTCACTCGTCACTTTTCGTCACTACCGAAACGGAAAAAAAAAATCACAAAAAAATCACTACCAATCAGCTTTAAATTGCCTGAAACGTGCTCCTAACAGGTTTTTGGGGGAACAATTTTTTTTCTGTTTTCGTCACTCGTCACTTTTCGTCACTACCGAAACGGAAAAAAAATTCACAAAAAAATCACTACCAATCAGCTTTAAATTGCCTGAAACGTGCTCCTAACAGTTTTTTGGGGGAACAACTTTTTTTCTGTTTTCGTCACTCGTCACTTTTCGTCACTACCGAAACGGAAAAAAAAATTCACAAAAAAATCACTACCAATCAGCTTTAAATTGCCTGAAACGTGCTCCTAACAGGTTTTTGGGGAAACAATTTCTTTTCTGTTTTCGTCACTCGTCACTTTTCGTCACTACCGAAACGGAAAAAAAATTCACAAAAAAATCACTACCAATCAGCTTTAAATTGCCTGAAACGTGCTCCTAACAGTTTTTTGGGGGAACAACTTTTTTTCTGTTTTCGTCACTCGTCACTTTTCGTCACTACCGAAACGGAAAAAAAAATTCACAAAAAAATCACTACCAATCAGCTTTAAATTGCCTGAAACGTGCTCCTAACAGGTTTTTGGGGAAACAATTTCTTTTCTGTTTTCGTCACTCGTCACTTTTCGTCACTACCGAAACGGAAAAAAAAATTCACAAAAAAATCACTACCAATCAGCTTTAAATTGCCTGAAACGTGCTCCTAACAGGTTTTTGGGGGAACAATTTTTTTCTGTTTTCGTCACTCGTCACTTTTCGTCACTACCGAAACGGAAAAAACAATTCACAAAATAATCACTACCAATCAGCTTTAAATTGCCTGAAACGTGCTCCTAACAGGTTTTTGGGGGAACATTTTTTTTTCTGTTTTCGTCACTCGTCACTTTTCGTCACTACCGAAACGGAAAAAGAAATTCACAAAAAATCACTACCAATCAGCTTTAAATTGCCTGAAACGTGCTCCTAACAGGTTTTTGGGGGAACAATTTATTTTCTGTTTTCGTCACTCGTCACTTTTCGTCACTACCGAAACGGAAAAAACAATTCACAAAAAAATCACTACCAATCAGCTTTAAATTGCCTGAAACGTGCTCCTAACAGGTTTTTGGGGGAACAATTTTTTTTCTGTTTTCGTCACTCGTCACTTTTCGTCACTACCGAAACGGAAAAAAAAATTCACAAAAAAATCACTACCAATCAGCTTTAAATTGCCTGAAACGTGCTCCTAACAGGTTTTTGGGGGAACATTTTTTTTTCTGTTTTCGTCACTCGTCACTTTTCGTCACTACCGAAACGGAAAAAAAAATTCACAAAAAAATCACTACCAATCAGCTTTAAATTGCCTGAAACGTGCTCCTAACAGGTTTTTGGGGGAACAATTTTTTTTCTGTTTTCGTCACTCGTCACTTTTCGTCACTACCGAAACGGGAAAATAAATTCACAAAAAAATCACTACCAATCAGCTTTAAATTGCCTGAAACGTGCTCCTAACAGGTTTTTGGGGAAACATTTTTTTTTGTTTTCGTCACTCGTCACTAGTCGTCACTACCGAAACGGAAAAAAAAAATCACAAAAAAATCACTACCAATCAGCTTTAAATTGCCTGAAACGTGCTCCTAACAGGTTTTTGCGGGAACAATTTTGTTTCTGTTTTCGTCACTCGTCACTTTTCGTCACTACCGAAACGGAAAAAAAAATCACAAAAAAATCACTACCAATCAGCTTTAAATTGCCTGAAACGTGCTCCTAACAGTTTTTTGGGGGAACAACTTTTTTTCTGTTTTCGTCACTCGTCACTTTTCGTCACTACCGAAACGGAAAAAAAAAATCACAAAAAAATCACTACCAATCAGCTTTAAATTGCCTGAAACGTGCTCCTAACAGGTTTTTGGGGAAACAATTTCTTTTCTGTTTTCGTCACTCGTCACTTTTCGTCACTACCGAAACGGAAAAAAAAATTCACAAAAAAATCGCTACCAATCAGCTTTAAATTGCCTGAAACGTGCTCCTAACAGGTTTTTGGGGGAACAATTTTTTTCTGTTTTCGTCACTCGTCACTTTTCGTCACTACCGAAACGGAAAAAACAATTCACAAAAAAATCACTACCAATCAGCTTTAAATTGCCTGAAACGTGCTCCTAACAGGTTTTTGGGGGAACAATTTTTTTTCTGTTTTCGTCACTCGTCACTTTTCGTCACTACCGAAACGGAAAAAGAAATTCACAAAAAATCACTACCAATCAGCTTTAAATTGCCTGAAACGTGCTCCTAACAGGTTTTTGGGGGAACAATTTCTTTTCTGTTTTCGTCACTCGTCACTTTTCGCCAGTACCGAAACGGAAAAAAAAATTCACAAAAAAATCACTACCAATCAGCTTTAAATTGCCTGAAACGTGCTCCTAACAGGTTTTTGGGGGAACATTTTTTTTTCTGTTTTCGTCACTCGTCACTTTTCGTCACTACCGAAACGGAAAAAAAAAATCACAAAAAAATCACTACCAATCAGCTTTAAATTGCCTGAAACGTGCTCCTAACAGGTTTTTGGGGGAACAGTTTTTTTTCTGTTTTCGTCACTCGTCACTTTTCGTCACTACCGAAACGGAAAAAAAAAATCACAAAAAAATCACTACCAATCAGCTTTAAATTGCCTGAAACGTACTCCTAACAGGTTTTTGGGGGAACATTTTTTTTTCTGTTTTCGTCACTCGTCACTTTTCGTCACTACCGAAACGGAAAAAAAAATTCACAAAAAAATCACTACCAATCAGCTTTAAATTGCCTGAAACGTGCTCCTAACAGGTTTTTGGGGGAACAATTTTTTTTCTGTTTTCGTCACTCGTCACTTTTCGTCACTACCGAAACGGGAAAATAAATTCACAAAAAAATCACTACCAATCAGCTTTAAATTGCCTGAAACGTGCTCCTAACAGGTTTTTGGGGAAACATTTTTTTTTGTTTTCGTCACTCGTCACTAGTCGTCACTACCGAAACGGAAAAAAAAAATCACAAAAAAATCACTACCAATCAGCTTTAAATTGCCTGAAACGTGCTCCTAACAGGTTTTTGCGGGAACAATTTTGTTTCTGTTTTCGTCACTCGTCACTTTTCGTCACTACCGAAACGGAAAAAAAATTCACAAAAAAATCACTACCAATCAGCTTTAAATTGCCTGAAACGTGCTCCTAACAGTTTTTTGGGGGAACAACTTTTTTTCTGTTTTCGTCACTCGTCACTTTTCGTCACTACCGAAACGGAAAAAAAAAATCACAAAAAAATCACTACCAATCAGCTTTAAATTGCCTGAAACGTGCTCCTAACAGGTTTTTGGGGAAACAATTTCTTTTCTGTTTTCGTCACTCGTCACTTTTCGTCACTACCGAAACGGAAAAAAAAATTCACAAAAAAATCGCTACCAATCAGCTTTAAATTGCCTGAAACGTGCTCCTAACAGGTTTTTGGGGGAACAATTTTTTTCTGTTTTCGTCACTCGTCACTTTTCGTCACTACCGAAACGGAAAAAACAATTCACAAAAAAATCACTACCAATCAGCTTTAAATTGCCTGAAACGTGCTCCTAACAGGTTTTTGGGGGAACAATTTTTTTTCTGTTTTCGTCACTCGTCACTTTTCGTCACTACCGAAACGGAAAAAGAAATTCACAAAAAATCACTACCAATCAGCTTTAAATTGCCTGAAACGTGCTCCTAACAGGTTTTTGGGGGAACAATTTCTTTTCTGTTTTCGTCACTCGTCACTTTTCGCCACTACCGAAACGGAAAAAAAAATTCACAAAAAAATCACTACCAATCAGCTTTAAATTGCCTGAAACGTGCTCCTAACAGGTTTTTGGGGGAACATTTTTTTTTCTGTTTTCGTCACTCGTCACTTTTCGTCACTACCGAAACGGGAAAAAAAAATCACAAAAAAATCACTACCAATCAGCTTTAAATTGCCTGAAACGTGCTCCTAACAGGTTTTTGGGGGAACAGTTTTTTTTCTGTTTTCGTCACTCGTCACTTTTCGTCACTACCGAAACGGAAAAAAAAAATCACAAAAAAATCACTACCAATCAGCTTTAAATTGCCTGAAACGTACTCCTAACAGGTTTTTGGGGGAACATTATTTTTTCTGTTTTAAATTGCCTGAAACGTGCTCCTAACAGGTTTTTGGGGGAACATTTTTTTTTCTGTTTTCGTCACTTGTCACTTTTCGTCACTACCGAAACGGAAAAAAAATTCACAAAAAAATCACTACCAATCAGCTTTAAATTGCCTGAAACGTGCTCCTAACAGTTTTTTGGGGGAACAACTTTTTTTCTGTTTTCGTCACTCGTCACTTTTCGTCACTACCGAAACGGGAAAAAAAATCACTACCAATCAGCTTTAAATTGCCTGAAACGTGCTCCTAACAGGTTTTTGGTGGAACAATTTTTTTTCTGTTTTCGTCACTCGTCACTTTTCGTCACTACCGAAACGGAAAAAAAAAATCGCAAAAAAATCACTACCAATCAGCTTTAAATTGCCTGAAACGTGCTCCTAACAGGTTTTTGGGGGAACATTTTTTTTTCTGTTTTCGTCACTCGTCACTTTTCGTCACTACCGAAACGGAAAAAAAAAATCACAAAAAAATCACTACCAATCAGCTTTAAATTGCCTGAAACGTGCTCCTAACAGGTTTTTGGGGGAACAATTTTTTTTCTGTTTTCGTCACTCGTCACTTTTCGTCACTACCGAAACGGAAAAAAAAAATCACTACCAATCAGCTTTAAATTGCCTGAAACGTACTCCTAACAGGTTTTTGGGGGAACAATTTTTTTTTCGTTTCGGTAGTGACACCACTGTCACTACCAAAACGGGAAAAAAATTACTAAGTCCAGAGCTCGACGAATGTTAGGGACCAAAAATAAAGTCACTACCAATAAACTTTAAATTGCCTGAAACGTACTCCTAACAGGTTTTTGGGGGAACAATTTTGGCCTCCACACTTAGTGATTTTTTCGGATTTAACTTCGTTTCGGTAGTGACACAATGGTGTCACTACCGAAACAAAAAAAAAAATTACTAAGTCCAGAGCTCGATGAATGTTAGGGACAAAAAAAAAAGTCACTACCAATCAGCTTTAAATTGCCTGAAACGTGCTCCTAACAGGTTTTTGGGGGAACATTTTTTTTTCTGTTTTCGTCACTCGTCACTTTTCGTCACTACCGAAACGGGGAAAAAAAATCACAAAAAAATCACTACCAATCAGCTTTAAATTGCCTGAAACGTGCTCCTAACAGGTTTTTGGGGGAACAGTTTTTTTTCTGTTTTCGTCACTCGTCACTTTTCGTCACTACCGAAACGGAAAAAAAAAATCACAAAAAAATCACTACCAATCAGCTTTAAATTGCCTGAAACGTACTCCTAACAGGTTTTTGGGGGAACATTATTTTTTCTGTTTTAAATTGCCTGAAACGTGCTCCTAACAGGTTTTTGGGGGAACATTTTTTTTTCTGTTTTCGTCACTTGTCACTTTTCGTCACTACCGAAACGGAAAAAAAATTCACAAAAAAATCACTACCAATCAGCTTTAAATTGCCTGAAACGTGCTCCTAACAGTTTTTTGGGGGAACAACTTTTTTTCTGTTTTCGTCACTCGTCACTTTTCGTCACTACCGAAACGGGAAAAAAAATCACTACCAATCAGCTTTAAATTGCCTGAAACGTGCTCCTAACAGGTTTTTGGTGGAACAATTTTTTTTCTGTTTTCGTCACTCGTCACTTTTCGTCACTACCGAAACGGAAAAAAAAAATCGCAAAAAAATCACTACCAATCAGCTTTAAATTGCCTGAAACGTGCTCCTAACAGGTTTTTGGGGGAACATTTTTTTTTCTGTTTTCGTCACTCGTCACTTTTCGTCACTACCGAAACGGAAAAAAAAAATCACAAAAAAATCACTACCAATCAGCTTTAAATTGCCTGAAACGTGCTCCTAACAGGTTTTTGGGGGAACAATTTTTTTTCTGTTTTCGTCACTCGTCACTTTTCGTCACTACCGAAACGGAAAAAAAAAATCACTACCAATCAGCTTTAAATTGCCTGAAACGTACTCCTAACAGGTTTTTGGGGGAACAATTTTTTTTTCGTTTCGGTAGTGACACCACTGTCACTACCAAAACGGGAAAAAAATTACTAAGTCCAGAGCTCGACGAATGTTAGGGACCAAAAATAAAGTCACTACCAATAAACTTTAAATTGCCTGAAACGTACTCCTAACAGGTTTTTGGGGGAACAATTTTGGCCTCCACACTTAGTGATTTTTTCGGATTTAACTTCGTTTCGGTAGTGACACAATGGTGTCACTACCGAAACAAAAAAAAAAATTACTAAGTCCAGAGCTCGATGAATGTTAGGGACAAAAAAAAAAGTCACTACCAATCAACTTTAAATTGCCCGAAACGTACTCCTAACAGGTTCTTGGGGGAACCATTTTTTTTTTCGTTTCGGTAGTGACATCACTGTGTCACTGCCGAAACGGAAAGGAAATTACTGAGTCCAGAGCTCGATGAATGTTAGGGACCAAAAAAAAAGTCACTACCAATCAACTTGAAATGGCCTGAAACGTACTCCTAACAGGTTTTTGGGGGAACAATTTTTTTTTCGTTTCGGTAGTGACACCACTGTCACTACCAAAACGGGAAAAAAATGACTAAGTCCAGAGCTCGACGAATGTTAGGGACCAAAAATAAAGTCACTACCAATAAACTTTAAATTGCCTGAAACGTACTCCTAACAGGTTTTTGGGGGAACAATTTTGGCCTCCACACTTAGTGATTTTTTCGGATTTAACTTCGTTTCGGTAGTGACACAATGGTGTCACTACCGAAACAAAAAAAAAAATTACTAAGTCCAGAGCTCGATGAATGTTAGGGACAAAAAAAAAAGTCACTACCAATCAACTTTAAATTGCCTGAAACGTACTCCTAACAGGTTTTTGGGGGAACAATTTTTTTTTCGTTTCGGTAGTGTCACTACCGAAACGGAAAAAAAATGACTAAGTCCAGAGCTCGATGAATGTTAGGGACCAAAAAAAAAGTCACTACCAATCAACTTTAAATTGCCCGAAACGTACTCCTAACAGGTTCTTGGGGGAACCATTTTTTTTTCGTTTCGGTAGTGACATCACTGTGTCACTGCCGAAACGGAAAAGAAATTACTGAGTCCAGAGCTCGATGAATGTTAGGGACCAAAAAAAAAGTCACTACCAATCAACTTGAAATGGCCTGAAACGTACTCCTAACAGGTTTTTGGGGGAACAATTTTTTTTCCGTTTCGGTAGTGACACCACTGTCACTACCAAAACGGGAAAAAAATTACTAAGTCCAGAGCTCGACGAATGTTAGGGACCAAAAATAAAGTCACTACCAATAAACTTTAAATTGCCTGAAACGTACTCCTAACAGGTTTTTGGGGGAACAATTTTGGCCTCCACACTTAGTGATTTTTTCGGATTTAACTTCGTTTCGGTAGTGACACAATGGTGTCACTACCGAAACAAAAAAAAAAATTACTAAGTCCAGAGCTCGATGAATGTTAGGGACAAAAAAAAAAGTCACTACCAATCAACTTTAAATTGCCTGAAACGTACTCCTAACAGGTTTTTGGGGGAACCATTTTTTTTTCGTTTCGGTAGTGTCACTACCGAAACGGAAAAAAAATGACTAAGTCCAGAGCTCGATGAATGTTAGGGACCAAAAAAAAAGTCACTACCAATCAACTTTAAATTGCCCGAAACGTACTCCTAACAGGTTCTTGGGGGAACCATTTTTTTTTCGTTTCGGTAGTGACATCACTGTGTCACTGCCGAAACGGAAAAGAAATTACTGAGTCCAGAGCTCGATGAATGTTAGGGACCAAAAAAAAAGTCACTACCAATCAACTTGAAATGGCCTGAAACGTACTCCTAACAGGTTTTTGGGGGAACAATGTTTTTTTCGTTTCGGTAGTGACACCACTGTGTCACTACCGAAACGGAAAAAAAATTACTAAGTCCAGAGCTCGATGAATGTTAGGGACCAAAAAAAAAGTCACTACCAATCAACTTTAAATTGCCTGAAACGTACTCGGTTTTTGGGGGAACAATTTTGGCCTCCACACTTAGTGATTTTTTCGGATTTAAGATACAGGACTAACAAACTCAAAGTTCTTAGTTCAAATCCACCATTTACATTTTTCCAAGTTTTTACCTGCATTACCACAAGCAGAAACATTTGTTTTTGCTTTTCTTTTTCTTTTTCTTTTACATTTTCCACGTTTTGCCTGGTTCTTGTAACCTAATGTTTGACTGAAAGCCCCATTAAAGAACAGATTAATCACAGTAGAGCAGCGGTTAAGATGCAGTACTCGCTCACAGAAGGTTATGGGTTCAAAACCAGCATGGAAATTTTTCCAACTTTTAACTGGCTCTTTTACGTTTATCTTACCTTTCACTGAACACCCCGTAATTGAATAGATTAAGTACAAACCACAGTGGTGCAGTGGTTAAGGTACAGGATCTGAAACCAGAAGGTTCCTAGTTCAAATTCAGCAAGGAAATCTTTCCAACTTTTACCTGACTCTTGCACCTTTATATAATCTTGCACTGAAGAGTGCGCAAGAGAACCAATAATGTTTACTTAGTCTGCTCTTTTTACCCTCTACACCTATACATCTTTGCCAAAAATAGCAGATCGGCTATAAAGTTCTCCTCAGAAAAGGGATGCTAGGGTTCAAGTGGTTAAAGGACGACTTCACCACTTTTCAACATATCTTCATATAATAGGTCCTCACTAATGCTCATGATAAAATTATACAATTTTTTTCTACTTGGTCTGTGTCTCATAGGAGGGCTGTGGACAGTCCAGAAACCCGTCTACCAGTGACATCATCGTTAGGCAGGATTTTTTTTTCCAAACGGATTACAATTTTTTTATTCAGATTTTTATTAAGGCGAGAACAATGGGATCTATTATTGCATTGCAACTTTCCAGGAATACAAAGCCTGCAGTTTCTATTAGCTTGGATTCCTCATCGATGATGTCACTGGTAAACGGGTTTCTGAACTGTCTACAGCCCTCCTCTGAGACACAGACTGATTAGAAAAAAATTGTACCATTTTATCATGAGCATTAGTGAGGACCTATTATATGAAGATACGTTGAAAAGTGGTGAAGTCGTCCTTTAATGTAAAAAAATAATAATCATAGCACACAAAGTTTTGGCGGACCCCCTGTAGTAACTCAGAGGACCCCCTAGGGGTCCCGGACCCCCTGTTGAAGACCCCTGGTGTAGGTATATTTTGCTTGTTGATCTTATTTGTGTTTGGTTTTTCCCACGCTTTGTTTCGATGTCCCACGTCCTAATTGATTGATTAGCTCCTGCTGTGTTTCCCCTGTCACCTTTAGTTTATGTCAGGTGAGGTGTGTGTTTGGGCAGCCTGGCATTCAGTGAGAGAATGGGGGTGAGCTAGGCTCAATATTTTGAGTTTGGGTTTGAACCCCTAACCTCTGGTTTGAGAAGCAACATATCTCTAGCTCAGGGGTGGGCAACTCTGATAATGGAGAGGGCCACTATATTTCCACACTCACTATGCCATTCTATGTCACACAAAAGTTGTGACGCGTTTTGAGCTTGTAGATCGTCTATTTTTGCTATTTTTTTTTTATTGGAATCCTGATTTTTTTTTGCTACTTTTGAATTGGGATCCTGAAAAGTAACATTTGTATTTAATTTGAAATGCATTTAGTTATACTTATATTAACCTTATGAACTTAATTACAAATACATTGGACATAAAAAGACAATAGAATTGTAATACTAGTCATCAAGCTACTAATATAGACTGAAGTAATTAAAGCGGGTCATGTTTGCATGTTTGGAATTGTAACAGCTGAAATCAATAATATATCAGTATTCTGATATTAACCTGCGGGCCGCTTTAAGTGAGGGTGGGGGCCGCGTGTGGCCCCCAGGGCCGCCAGTTGGCCATGTATGCTCTAACTGCACCAATGGGGTTTCTTAGTTGTCTAATGTCTTGTATGCTCTTCAGCAATGGTGGGAGAAGTAAGGCCCAGCATCCCTATTCTGGCGGCAAACATTTGTCAAGATTTACAATGTGTCGACGTGTTGTGATCTTGTAGATTGACAATTATTTGTGAAAAGATCTGGTGTAGATGGTAACAAGGCAAGCGGGAAAGTAAAGTTGCAACTTTACTAAGAATAGAGGGTTTAAGTGGTGAAGTTAATGTAGAAATACACTGTGCATCTAAATACTAAAAGGATAAGTATTTCCTTCTCATCTGAATGTTTCATGTCTCTGTGGCTCAAGAGATGTATCACTGTGAATGAACCAAAGAGTTTAAGGTTCAAAGCTCCTAAAGAACATTTTCATTGTCCATCTCAATCCTGAAAAGGTGGTTTAAGTATTATGTTCTCAGTTGCATGGTTCATGCCACCATGGCTCAAGAGAAAACTCTGGGTTTATAAACCGAAGGTTTAAGGTTCAAAACTCCTGGAGCACATTTTCACTGTCCATCTAACTTCAAAAAGGTGGTTTAAGTATTACGTTCTCTTTTGTATTATCCATACCTGTGTGGCTCAAGAGATAAACACAGGGTCTGAAAGCAGAAAGTTTGGGGTTCAAAGCTCCTGAAGAACATTTTCACTGTCCATCTAAATTCTAAAAGGCGGGTGAAGGATGACGTTCCCAATTGTACTTTCCATGCCAGCGTGGCTCAAGAGTTAAACACAGGGTCTGAAAGTAGAAGGTTTGGGGTTCAAGGCTCCTGAAGAACATTTTCACTGTCCATCTAAATTCTAAAAGGCGGGTGAAGGATGACGTTCCCAATTGTACTTTGCATGCCAGCGTGGCTCAAGAGTTAAACACAGGGTCTGAAAGTAGAAGGTTTGGGGTTCAAGGCTCCTGAAGAACATTTTCACTGTCCATCTAAATTCCAAAAGGCGGGTGAAGGATGACGTTCCCAATTGTACTTTCCATGCCAGCGTGGCTCAAGAGTTAAACACAGGGTCTGAAAGTAGAAGGTTTGGGGTTCAAGGCTCCTGAAGAACATTTTCACTGTCCATCTAAATTCTAAAAGGCGGGTGAAGGATGACGTTCCCAATTGTACTTTGCATGCCAGCGTGGCTCAAGAGTTAAACACAGGGTCTGAAAGTAGAAGGTTTGGGGTTCAAGGCTCCTGAAGAACATTTTCACTGGCCATCTAAATTCTAAAAGGCGGCTGAAGAATGACGTTCCCAATTGTAACTTCCATGCCAGCGTGGCTCAAGAGATAAACACAGGGTCTGGAAGCAGAAGGTTTGGGGTTCAAGGCTCCTGAAAAATATTTTCACTGTCCATCTAAATTCTAAAAGGCGGGTTAAGGATGACGTTCCCAATTGTACCTTCCATGCCAGCGTGGCTTAAAAGATAAATCAAAGGTTCACAAACTAAAGGTTCGAGGTTCAAAGCTCACTCAAAACAACTACTAAATAAAAACTAAAAGGGTAATACAACAAAAAAACAATGGAGCTGTGTTCAATACAAACTGGTGATGAAAAAAAACAATAAAAAAATGTTTCAAACAAATTCATGTGAAAAAAAACAGTGGCCATAAAATCACAAAAAATACTAAAATAAAAATCTTTAATTAATATGTAAATGTATTAAGCTCCTCCCCCTGGAGGTGGGCTCCCTCCATGCTCCTCCCTCTCCTACCGGAGCTAAAAGAGGGCGTGAGGAGGGAGGCGGGCTTCATCCATGGTTCTCGCCTTAAAAAGACCGAAAATTGAGATCTTCCCTGACCAAGATTCAAACCCACGACCATCCACTTGTGAAGCCTATGCTTTATTCTTGCACCACCAGGCCTTTCACATTAATTAGGATTTTGAGGTTATATTTAAAGTTAAAGCGAGAGGTGACAGGTCAAAAGATGTAAATCCACAGCAAACACCTCTACCCCTGACAGAATAACTGGATCTACTAGATACACCCTCTGATGATCAGGGAAAGGGTTCATTATGACACGACTGAGATTTAGGTTGTTTAAAACCATCTGTTAGAAAACGTTTACTCTGGCTGAGTCTGAACCCAGATTTACACTTTCATTGAAAGGAAACAGAGAGATGTTTCGTAATGTCATAAAAAATTCATACCCTTTTTGTCATTTATAAATTCCTTAGTTTCAGATGATCAAAACTATAGCAGTTTTGGTGTTAAATCAAGTAGGCTACATTGTTCTCACTTTGGACTGGACATTCAAAAATATGTCTTAAGTTTTCAACTATAGTTCCTCAAACAGTGCTGTATTATGACCACAGATCCTCTATGATTAACTGAATTAAGTTTAAGAAAATACCACTTCGCACTCATGGCATGCAGCATATCAGAGGTGGGGACTTGGACTCGAGACTCGAGACTCGACTTGACTTGAAGTCCCGATTTTGATGACTTTAGACTTGCTTGACCAAATCAAAAATAGACTTGGACTTGCTTGGGACTTGAATGCCAAAGACTTGAGACTTGACTTGACTTGAACGCTAAAGACTTGAGACTTGACTTGACTTGAGCCCTCTTGACTTGAAAATTCAAGTCTTTTCAAGTCACTTTCAAGTCACTTTCAAGTCACTTAAGCAAGCCAAAAATGTTTAAAAAGTGTGCATCAACTATATGTTATTAGTCAGAAATCCCGGCCTTCAGTGACACTTAGTGTAGTGTTGCCAAAGCTGCTTATCTACCCTAACCTTTGGACAAAATTTGGTTTGTTTTTGGCTTGTTTTTGGAAGTCGGTTCGCTTGTTTCTCTCCCGATACTTGGCAACACTGGCCCACATGTTGCACGTTACCAAACAAACCACTGGTGGTTTGTTTGGTAAAGGTGGTTTAAGTATTACGTTCTCTTTTGTATTATCCATACCTGTGTGGCTCAAGAGATAAACACAGGGTCTGAAAGCAGAAAGTTTGGGGTTCAAAGCTCCTGAAGAACATTTTCACTGTCCATCTAAATTTTGAAAGGCGGGTGAAGGATGACGTTCCCAATTGTACTTTCCATGCCAGCGTGGCTCAAGAGTTAAACACAGGGTCTGAAAGTAGAAGGTTTGGGGTTCAAGGCTCCTGAAGAACATTTTCACTGTCCATCTAAATTCTAAAAGGCGGGTGAAGGATGACGTTCCCAATTGTACTTTCCATGCCAGCGTGGCTCAAGAGTTAAACACAGGGTCTGAAAGTAGAAGGTTTGGGGTTCAAGGCTCCTGAAGAACATTTTCACTGGCCATCTAAATTCTAAAAGGCGGGTGAAGGATGACGTTCCCAATTGTACTTTCCATGCCAGCGTGGCTCAAGAGTTAAACACAGGGTCTGAAAGTAGAAGGTTTGGGGTTCAAGGCTCCTGAAGAACATTTTCACTGGCCATCTAAATTCTAAAAGGCGGCTGAAGAATGACGTTCCCAATTGTAACTTCCATGCCAGCGTGGCTCAAGAGATAAACACAGGGTCTGGAAGCAGAAGGTTTGGGGTTCAAGGCTCCTGAAAAATATTTTCACTGTCCATCTAAATTCTAAAAGGCGGGTTAAGGATGACGTTCCCAATTGTACCTTCCATGCCAGCGTGGCTTAAAAGATAAATCAAAGGTTCACAAACTAAAGGTTCGAGGTTCAAAGCTCACTCAAAACAACTCAAAACAACTACTAAATAAAAACTAAAAGGGTAATACAACAAAAAAAACAATGGAGCTGTGTTCAATACAAACTGGTGATGAAAAAAAACAATAAAAAAATGTCTCAAACAAATTCATGTGAAAAAAAACAGTGGCCATAAAATCACAAAAAATACTAAAATAAAAATCTTTAATTAATATGTAAATGTATTAAGCTCCTCCCCCTGGAGGTGGGCTCCCTCCATGCTCCTCCCTCTCCTACCGGAGCTAAAAGAGGGCGTGAGGAGGGAGGCGGGCTTCATCCATGGTTCTCGCCTTAAAAAGACCGAAAATTGAGATCTTCCCTGACCAAGATTCAAACCCACGACCATCCACTTGTGAAGCCTATGCTTTACTCTTGCACCACCAGGCCTTTCACATTAATTAGGATTTTGAGGTTATATTTAAAGTTAAAGCGAGAGGTGACAGGTCAAAAGATGTAAATCCACAGCAAACACCTCTACCCCTGACAGAATGACTGGATCTACTAGATACACCCTCTGATGATCAGGGAAAGGGTTCATTATGACACGACTGAGATTTAGGTTGTTTAAAACCATCTGTTAGAAAACGTTTACTCTGGCTGAGTCTGAACCCAGATTTACACTTTCATTGAAAGGAAACAGAGAGATGTTTCGTAATGTCATAAAAATTCATACCCTTTTTGTCATTTATAAATTCCTTAGTTTCAGATGATCAAAACTATAGCAGTTTTGGTGTTAAATCAAGTAGGCTACATTGGTCTCACTTTGGACTGGACATTAAAAAATATGTCTTAAGTTTTCAACTATAGTTCCTCAAACAGTGCTGTATTATGACCACAGATCCTCTATGATTAACTGAATTAAGTTTAAGAAAATACCACTTCGCACTCATGGCATGCAGCATATCAATCAAATCAATGATCAATTATAGGCCGAGCTCCATACTTCGTTTTGAGGTATTCTAGTGACTCAGGGATAACAAATTACATAAATTCAACCACTTAAATGTAATGTATATATTGCAACAACCAACCAAGAGTGTTGCAAACGGCTGAGTTTGTAACAAAATGAGGAAACTCACACAAACAAAGAACGTTTAAATTATTTTATTGAAACTAACTTAACCCCATATGGGTAACCAGTGAGCCTCAGGGCTCAATACTAGTGTATTTTCTGTTTTGTGTTATTATGAGGAAAGTTTTGACTGAAAATAGCCGATCGACAAGCTCACAACGGCTATTTTCTGCTAAAGCTATACCGACAATACGGATACTGGGGTGGTTAACAGTGCTTAAAGGGCAAGACCACTTTGGTAGAGGTTTGGGTTGTGTAGTTACCTTGCCATGATGCATCTCCAAAGGTGGGCAAGAAATCTAAAATAATTGCTCCATTGATAATAAAAAAATATGCTCCTCATTGAATTACATTGTAGGCTGAAACAGCTCTCAAAGTCACTCTTTTAGCACAAACAAACGCAAATAAAGTTGATTCAGACTATATAGAACATCACCAAACCCAGTACCGTTTGTTTTTTAAATAAAAATGCTAACATCCTGTTGATTTTGCTATTTTTATTAAAAAAGAACTCGGACTGGATCCGCGGATCTGGATCTTCAAATAGTAAAATCAACAGGAAGTTGACATTTTTATTTAAAAAAAAACAGTACTGGGTTTGGTGATGTTCTATATTGACTGAATCAGCTTTGTTTGTGTTCGTTTACGTGCTAAAAGAGTGACTTTGAGAGCCGTTTCACCGTACAATGTCAATGAGGAGCATATTTTCAATTATTATACAGCAATTATTTTAGATTTCTTGTTCACCTTTGGAGTTACATCATGACAAGGTAACTACACAACCCAAACCTCTACCACAGTGATCTTGTTCTTTAACAAGCAAAATCCAAAAGGCTGGAGCGCTCCCAGTGAGCTTCACGGTGAGGGAGAGAACCAGAATGAAGTCCAGCCACCTCTTTTATAGAGAACAATCCAGGTGGGCCAGATCTCCACTGATGACACACTCCACCCTCCAATCATTCTGACACACATGACACATGGTTAGTAACCATGACAACCACACCAGTCACCCTGACAACCCCCAGGGTTGTCACAAGAATTAAATATAAAAATAGATAGCTGTGCTGAAGAGCGTGCAAGAGAACCAATCAGGTATGAACCACAGTAGTGCAGTGGTTAAGATACAGGACTAACAAACCGAAGGTTCTTAGTTCAAACTAGCATTTACATTTTCCCAAGTTTGTACCTTCATTACCACAAGCAGAAACATTTGTTGTTGCTTTTCTTTTTCTTTTTCTTTACATTTTCCACGTTTTGCCTGGCTCTTGTAACCTAATGTTTGACTGAAAGCCGCATTACAGAACAGATTAATCACAGTAGAGCAGCGGTTAAGCAGCAGTTTAACTGAAAAATATATATATATCACTCATGGCATGCAGCATACTGTACATTAATGAACAATTATTAACTGAGCCAAACTGCATTCAGTTTTTTAACTGATTTTACTTTAGACAGCATTCTGTCTGTTTGACTTGAAATGTACATTGAATTGATGCCAATCACCTCCATTCAATGTCTTTCTTACAACATAAAAACCTCATGACTTACTATGCTATGTTCAATATAACCATCAATATAGTAGAAAAAAACTCATGTCATAGGACACTACATAGTATTATATTAAAGTTGTCATGGGATACTGTCAAAAAAACATGGAAAGATGGGTTTTGATTTCAAGACATCTTTATTGACACAAATGCATAATGAATAAACATATGTAAAAAGTGCTCCTTTTTGTGTGTGTGTGTGTGTGTGTGTGTGTGTGTGTGTGTGTGTGTGTGTGTGTGTGTGTGTGTGTGTGTGTGTGTGTGTGTGTGTTGGGAGGACAGCAGATATAATTATTACAGAAAACAAGAAAATCAATAATAAATTAATTAATACAATGTCCAATTAACATATACAACTAAAATATGGGTGTATGGAACCTGTTTTTAATCTCAAATAATGTTGTTTTGCGGTGTCATGTCCTTTGATAACACTCAGGCAGGGTGTGGTGTTAGGGTTAAATTCTTACCCTCTGGTAACATTCTGGCAGGGTGTGGTGTTCTTGTGGTGCTAGGGTTACATTCTTACCCTCTGGTAACATTCAACCAGGGTGTGCATGGTCTATATACTGTAGAAGGTGGAGTTCTCTGCATCAGGATCCTGATCGACTCCCTCAACAATGGATCCACACTGAAGTCAAACACAAAGGTCATAGGTCACAAACCGATGCACACAGTGATATTTATAAGCCATTCATTTCACTGGGGCTCTTTTACAACAGTAGATGATCAGATCCTACAGTCATAGACAGAGCAGCCAGAGAGTGGTCACCGCCCGTGGGGTGGTGGGGAAGATTTTTTATAATTTAGTGCCCACCTGTGGTATGTTGGGTCAACTATG
Source organism: Gymnoscopelus microlampas (assembly GCF_963454915.1). Lineage (NCBI taxonomy): Eukaryota > Metazoa > Chordata > Actinopteri > Myctophiformes > Myctophidae > Gymnoscopelus > Gymnoscopelus microlampas. The sequence goes on along the minus strand of NC_139943.1, from coordinate 8,854,506 downwards.
CAGTGGTGGAAAAAGTACTCAAGTAAAGAAGTAAAGAACAGTAATTCTTTACTTAAGTAAAAGTACCAATACTGCAATATAAAAATACTCTGTTACAAGTAAAAGTTCAGGATTCAAAATTGACTTGAATAAAAGTACAAAAGTATTGGCATCAAAATGTACTTAAAGTACCAAAAGTAAAAGTACTAAATATTTTCAAATAGCCTACAGTATGTATAAAATAGGGCTAAAGTGGTTAATGTATATTTCATTATATCATAATTTATATCTGAAAAGTAACTAGTAACTAAAGTTTTCAAGTAATTGTAGTGGAGTAAAAGTACAATATTTGCCTCTGAGATGTAGTGGAGTAGAAGTAAAAGAATTGGAAATTGGAAATACTCAAGTAAAGTACAAATACCTCAAAATTGTACTTAAGTAAATGTACTAAGTTACTTTCCACCACTACAACTATGGCCCTTTGTGGGTGATTCGGATTGCACCTCTAATGTACAACTGTGTTCAAAGAAGTTAACAACTAACATTAAGTGTGTGTGCGCGCACAAATTGTGAAAAATGCGGAATGTTTGGGAAGCAAATGTTTTCAGATGGGGTTGACGGCCAAATACATAGTAATTTTGGGGTCCTTGACATGAAATTATTTGAGAAGCACAAGATTATGAAGCATGCCCAACTTTGCTGGAAAAAAAGCCCAAAGTCGCTTATAATAAGTGGACATGGCAATTGTAATCGGATGTTTTCCATTGTTGCTATTGTTCTTCAGAATTTTGGCTGTGCACGGTACCGCTCTGAGTTGTCCACCTCCTCCTTGATTAAAAATACATATTTTTTCCATAATGAGCACTTCACCCATGAGCATTAGTAATGACCAATTATATGAAGATACGGTTTGAAAGTGGACGATACTGGATGAGCAACAGGTTAGTTAACAAGAGTGTTATATTTTTGTATAACGGAGGGAGAATCCGTTATACAAAGGAAGGAGCATTTCGCCCGACGATTTTCTTACCTTTTTTATGATGTTATAATATCCTAGGACGAGTGGGTACACTAGAGAAATTTCATAACTCCAACCGGGTCAGCCGCAGTTAAAAACTTGCGTGCCTATGGGACTTGCTCTAAATCGTGTATTTTAATATCTATTTGTATTTGTTTTTTTCAGGTGAATGTGCCCCACCGTAAGTCTCACTTTTGCGACACTAACGGTGGGGCGCCGGAAGTGTCGCAAAAGCGAGACTTAGGGTGGGGCACATTCAAGACAAACACGTTGCTTAGTGTTCAGTCACTATGAACATTAGATTTCACCCGGGGAGAAAAAAAGCTATTAAAATACACGTTATGACATTTCTCTACAGTACCACTCATGCTAGGACAGGGGTCTTCAACGTTTTCAGGCCAATGACCCCCTAGCTGAGAGAGAGATGAAGCAGGGACCCCCTCTATATCGTATAAAATTGTGTTTCAGATTTTTTTTTTAAATGATTTCCGTGGTCTGCTTTTTTTCCCTCTACACCTATGCCTCTTTGCCAAAAATAGCCGATCTACAAGCTCACAACGCCTCGCAGCGCGAGGCGTTGTGAGCTTGTAGATCTGCTATTTTTGGCTGAAGTTCTCCACAGAAAAGGGATGCTAGGGTACAAGTGGTTGAGGTAAAATAAAAAATCATATCACACAAAGATTTGGCGGACCCCCTGTAGTAACTCTGAGGACCCCTAGGGGTCCCGGACCCCCTGTTGAAGACCCTTGTCCTAGGATATCATAACATCATAAAAAAGGTTTAAGGGGTGCTGAATCCAAATCTGATGTATGCCCAGCTTGAAAATGGCTACAAATGCCTCAAAATTGACCATATGCTGCAACTGGGTCTTTTCAAAGTCTGGGTCTTTTCAAATACATATACTGTATGTACATAATATTTTGACAGCCGACCTAATAAAGTCATGGGACATGTCAGTTGGTTGGAAAAACGTATTCACCAATACATGACAATGTACACAATACTATATATCTGAGCTTCAAGCCATTTCCTCACATTTGATCTCAAATCAGAATATGGCATTATATATCCCCCATACAGTATGTGTACATTGATTGATTGTGTTTCTTGTTGTTGGGCTAAATAAAAGTGAGAATCAATTCAGTAGTCCTGCATACTGTTATCATGACTAATATTTACCCAGCGTGACAATATTAAAGGTAGGGTAAGTGATATTTTTGGGTTAAAACAAAAAGTATTTTGTTAAAAGGTTAAAACACTATATTCTGATAGTAATCATTGCTATAGAGTGTTTGTTCAGTAACAGGAGTCTCCCCGTCTCTCCAGCTCTTTAATAAACAGAAAATCCATTTTTCGGTAGGTGTCAAAATCTCAGCCAATCAGGAGAAAGTACCCATTTTTAAGCTTAATTTGTATAGTGTTCCAGGTCCAATTTTATCTGCTCATTTCTTAGTGTCATCACTTCCAATTTCACTTGTTTAATATGTATCCTGATTGAGTTCTCTGTCCTGGTTGGATAAAATTGGAAAAGTAACTGAAACGAAAATGTTTCAGTCTCTCCACATAAGAGGTGGAGAGACAAGGAGACTTTTACTGAACAAACACTCTATAGCAATGAGTACTATCAGAATATAGAGCTATTTAACACTTATTTTAACCAAAGCAAATCACTTACCCTACCTTTAAGTTACTAAATGTGACATGGAACCTTGACAACAGATTAGGTTATAAACAATTGCCACACAATCATCACAAACAAGGCAACTTTTGCACTTTTTAGTGTCTCTGTCTGAGCCACATGGAACTTCTTAGTGTCTCTGTCTGAGCCACATGGAACCTAACGTCCCTATTCCTAACCAGTGGGGAAAAATAGCTGTATCTAAAAGCTCACAACACGTTGCAACGTGAGCTTGTAGATCAGCTATTTTTTGGTGAGGATACACTGTCAAATTCTCAGTGATAATTTAACTCTTAAGATTGTACAAATGGAACCAGAGCCTGTAAGGGTCCATTTGGTTCCCAACAAACAATCATGTCGCTCGCTGGGGACCCTTGGAACCTCCTTAAAAGGAGGGGAAAAAGGACCAATTATAGAGCTCTGGGGGACCATTGTCAACAAGTATATACTGTAGGGGTTTAACCCATTGAGACCTGAAGCCGATTCTACATGTCTCCTAAATCTCAACAGTTTTCTGAAAAACGTATGTTTCTATATCAGTGGTTCTCAATCTTTTTCATGTGAAGGACCCCCAAAATGATATGTATTTGGCCGCGGACCCCCATCAAAATATTTTGTTCCAGGGACCCCCCAGAAGCAAAGATTTGAGTTACAAACGTTCGCTTTAAAAAATATATATTCAAAGATTTGCACACATTTTCACGATTTTTCAAAAATAGCAGATCTACAAGCTCGTAGCGCGGCACTCGTGCCGCGCTACGAGCTTGTATATCTGCTATTTTTGAATAGCCCAAAGTGTAAAATAATGCTTTTTAGCGCAAATCTAAAAATTACACAGTTCCAGGTCTTAATGGGTTTAAGTGATTACATTCATGGGTGAGTGAGAGGGTGACTAGTACCTTAAACATAGTCGTTCAGCCAAGCCACAGCAGTGGCCGGTGAGTTGAAGTACTCTGTGAACTTCTCTCTCACGGAGAGAGCCTCTTGACTGGCACAGTGGCTCCCGACCATTCCGACCGGGCGGAGAGCGTCTGCGGTCTCCACCGCCGGAGGAGCCGCGTGGGCGGCCGTGTCCTGCTGGTCCCGTCTGAGGAAGTTGTGCAGGACGGTGGTGGCTCTCACGATCTTCTGCGCGGTGGCGGGGCTCACCTCCATCACCCTGTGTGGTTAGGGATTATCGTGATATTAAAAAAACGCTCACAATAATCGTATCGCCGAGATTTTAATTTATCGGGAAATTGTAGAGCTGTGCAAATTCAATACCACTTAAACCCTCTGTACTTGATAAAACGGACCATAAAGGAGCATTTGGTATGCTCTTATTTCACTCTACACAAATACAGTCGCCAAAAATAGCAGATCTACAAGCTCACAACGTGTTGCAACGCAAGGCGTTGTGAGCTTGTAGATCGGCATTTTTTGGCGAACGTTCCCCCCAGAATAGGGATGCTGGCCCGTTCAAGTGGTTAACAAAAGTGGCAGCGGTGGCCTAGTGGTTAGAGGGGCGGCCTTGATACCGGAAGGTCCCTAGTTCGATTCCCCAATTCATCACATCAATCATGAATCACCGCTGAATAGCCCTTGAGCAAGGCTTCCATGCAGGGTCCGGCTGGAAACAAGCTTCGTGCTTAGTCCGACACCCTGGGTAAACAACAAACTTTGCTTTGCTTTGTGGCATTTTAAGTTTTAAGCATATTTTGATAATCGTGATAAAATTGTTAATCGCAATAAGTTTTTACACAATAATCGTGCCATGAAATTTTCGTATCGTCCCATCCTTACCTGTTGTACACTCTGAACTGCGAGGCCAGCTGGCCGAAGGCGCTCTCCGCCACCCCCCGCGCGCGGGACAGGTGGTAGTTGAAGACCCGCTGAGCGTCCACGTGAAGGGGCCTCCCGGGGAACGGACAGAGCACGTTCCGCTGCGGAGCGAGCGCTTCGTCGGCCGCGAAAACGTACGGGACGGGTCCCAGGTGCTCGGCGGTCTGGATGGGCGAGTCGTCCGGCAGGTCGAGCGTTCCCTCGTGCAGGGCCTTTCCGAACTCGGACGCCGAGAGGATCTCGCCGTCGCCGCCGCCGCTGCTCCTCCCGAAAGCCCCCACGTCCGCCGTCCGGAACAGGCCGTTGGCGTCCACCACGGCCAGCAGGACGATGGAAAACTGTTCCCGCCTCGACTTTGAGTGCGCGGGCGCCTTGATGACCACGTGCTTGGCCTCCAACGCGCCCACGCAGTGAGGGAAGTCCCAGCGTTGGCCGAACTCGTCCGCTATGGCTTTCCACTCGTGCTTCTTCGGCGCGGGCATGAACTCCTCGACCAGGCTGTTCCAGATGGCGTCCGCCACAGAGGACAAGATGCCCACCACGGTGGATTTGCCCACCCGGAAGCTTTTGGAGATGGACGAATAGGAATCGCCGGTGGCGAGGTATCTGTAAGAGACAGGTCAAATACATTCAAAATAAAACAGTTTTAATGTTGAGACAAGAGCTGAACTGACGTATAAAAAGTCACCGGCTTCGAATGCTATCAATGCATTGAATGGGAGATTATCACGTTTTATCAGACCATTGAATGGGCGAGTAGGCGACGAGCAGGCGATATACTGACCTACCCGTGATTTGTCAGACCATTCATTGGGCATAATCAGGAGCTACTGAACTACTTGGAGGCGGAGCAGTCCCCACAACACGATTTACGATTCTGTGCCTATCGGTACATAACTCCAACGGCGCTGAGTAGGCTAAGACGAATGTCACAACGTTCAGGACGGCAACTCGCTTGCTTTAGCTCCCTCGGTGGTTCTTCACGTGGTTCCAGTTCGCCTGACTGCGCGCCTCCGTCATGGTCCCAAACCAAAACCGAAACTAAACTAAATAAATCGCGGGTAGGTCAGTACAGTATGTCGCCTACTTTGCCCATTTAATGGTCTGATAAAAGGTGATAATGTCCCATTCAATGCATTGATAGCATCCGAATGGGGTGTAAAAAGTGTAGTTGGGGCCTTGCGGCACCTAGGCTCATAAGCAGCCTGTCACAGCGCGTCACGGTTTTGAGTCCCGTTCCCGACGACCTTTGCTGCGTGTCTCTCTTTTCTCTCTCTCCCTCTTTCCTGTTTATCTTCACTTAAGAAAATCTATCAATAAAGGCAAAAAGTCAAAAATAGCTGGTATAGTTAGTGAAGCCTACTGTATGTGGACAACTACTTTCCTTTGTGGATCCACCATGTGACTTTTTACCTTTTTAATTTGAAAAGACCCCCCAGTTTGGTATGCATTGGTGCCACGGACCCAAAGTTACAGACCCATAAGGGTCCATTTGGTCCAACACTATGACTATCAATCATATAGCTGGCAGGGAGGAGACGCACTGGAACAACCCCCACCAAGGAAAAAAAGTAAAAAAGTGAAAAAGTACTCAAATTCTTTACTTAAGTAAAAGTATCAATACTGCAATACAGAATACTCTGTTAGGGTGCGCTCCCACCGCACTTTTATTTGACCTCTGGGGCGGAATCTGCCAATGCTTTGTCAATCTAAATGTGTGGATTCTTGGAAAAAATCCGCAAGACCATGAATCCACACATTTGCATTGACAAAGCATTGGCAGAGTCCGCCCCAGAGGTAAAATAAAAGTGCGGTGGGAGCGCGCCCTTACAAGTAAAAGTCTAGAATAAAAAAATTACTTCAGTAAAAGTACAAAATTATTGGCAATCAAAATGTATTTAAAGTACCAAAAGTAAAAGTACTAAAATGTTTGAAAATAGCCGATCTACAAGCTCACAGATGCGACGCGTTGTGAGCTTGTAGATCTGCTATTTTCAAATAGCCTAGGTATAAAATAAGACTGAAGTGGTTTCATAATATCATAACTTATATCTGAAAAGTAACTAAAGTTTTCAAATAATTGTAGTGGAGTAAAAGTACAATATTTGCCTCCGAGATGTAGGGGAGTAGAAGTAAAACTATTGGAAATTAGAAATACTCAAGTAAAGTACAAATACCTCAAAATTGTACTTAAGTACAGTACCTAATAAATGTACTTACAGTGGGGCAAAAAAGTATTTAGTCAGCCACCATTGTGCAAGTTCTCCCACTTAAAAAGATGAGAGAGGCCTGTAATTTTCATCATAGTTATACATCAACTATGAGAGACAAAATTAGGAGAAAAAATCCAGAAAATCACATCGTCTGATTTTTTAAGAATTTATTTGCAAATTATGAGGAAAATAAGTATTTGGTCAATAACAAAAGTTCATCTCAATACTTTGTTATATACCCTTTGTTGGCAATGACAGAGGTCAAACGTTTTCTGTAAGTCTTCACAAGGTTACCACGCACTGTTGCTGGTATGTTGGCCCATTCCTCCACGCAAGATCTCACATCTTTTTTTTTTTTTTTTTTTTTTAAGAGCGGTGAGCAAAAATCCCAGAACCACACGGGGGGACTTAGTGAATGACCTGCAGAGAGCTGGGACCAAAGTAACAAAGGCTACCATCAGTAACACACTACGCCGCCAGGGACTCAAATCCTGTAGTGCCAGACGTGTCCCCCTGCTTATAGTCCAGGGGCCAACACTGATATTTTCACAAATTGGTAACACCTGAGGTGGCCGTAAAGTTTTTGTATTTTTGTATTCCTACATGTCTCTAGTTTATATTTTGGTATGATACATCTTCCAATTCAGTAGCTTAATGGCAGTTATCACTACCTACCGGCTAATGTATCCGGTAGGAGACACACAGTAGAATCTTTGTGTCTCCTACCGGAAATACAGCCGGGCATCAAATTATTGCGACAAAAAACAAAATATATCCATGTATTCAAGGCTTCATGGGGTGTGCAATTGATAACTTCTCAGATTTTTGGTGTTTGCAAAAAGACTGCTTTCCATAAGCTTGTAAAAGTTGACCCTCCTTCGGTCTAGGGTGGTCATAGCTGAATGGGTAGAGAGTCCCCCTGGGAAACTTAAAGGAGGAGTTCACCGAAAAAATGATTCATTTTCTATCAATTGCACACCCCATGAAGCCTTGAATACATGGATATATTTTGTTTTTTGTCGCAATAATTTGACGCCCGGGTGTATTTCCGGTAGGAGACACAAAGATTCTACTTTGTGTCTCCTACCGGATACATTAGTCGGTTTAGAGTGATTACTGTCATTAAGCTACTGAAATGGAAGATGTATCATACCAAAATATAAACTAGAGACATGTAGGAATACAAAAATACCAAAAATGTACGGCCACCTTAGGTGGTACCAAAATCTGGCTTGGCCCCTGGACTATTAAGCCAGTACATGTCCAGGCCCGTCTGAGGTTTGCTAGAGAGCATTTGGATGATCCAGAAGAGGATTGGGAGAATGTCATATGGTCAGATGAAACCAAAATAGAACTTTTTGGTAGCAACTCAACTTCTCGTGTTTGAAGGAGAAAGAATGCTGAGTTGCAACCAAAGAACACCATACCTACTGTGAAGCATGGGGGTGGAAACATAATGCTTTGGGGCTGTTTTTCTGCAAAGGGACCAGGACGACTGATCCGTGTAAAGGGAATAATGAATGGGGCCATGTATCGTGAGATTTTGAGTGAAAACCTCCTTCCATCAGCAAGGGCATTGAAGATGAAACGTGGCTAGGTCTTTCAGAATGACCAGGATCCCAAATACACCGCCCGGGCAACGAAGGAGTGGCTTCGTAAGAAGCATTTCAAGGTCCTGGAGTGGCCTAGCCAGTCTCCAGATCTCAACCCCATAGAAAATCTTTGGAGGGAGTTGAAAGTCTGTGTTGCCCAGCGGCAGCCCCGAAACATCACTGCTCTAGAGGAGATCTGCATGGAGGAATGGGCCAACATACCAGCAACAGTGTGTGGTAACCTTGTGAAGACTTACAGAAAACGTTTGACCTCTGTCATTGCCAACAAAGGGTATATAACAAAGTATTGAGATGAACTTTTGTTATTGACCAAATACTTATTTTCCTCATAATTTGCAAATAAATTCTTTAAAAATCAGACGAAGTGATTTTCTGGATTTTTTTCCCTAATTTTGTCTCTCATAGTTGATGTATAACTATGATGAACATTACAGGCCTCTCTCATCTTTTTAAGTGGGAGAACTTGCACAATGGTGGCTGACTAAATACTTTTTTGCCCCACTGTAGTTACTTTCCACCACTGCCCACATTGAGAACCAGGTTGAGTCACCGTAAACAGATGGCGAGCCGCTCGGCCGGGTCGATGGCTTCGCGCCAGCACGTGTCTCGTCTGTAGATGTCCGCTGAGATCTTGTCCAGCAGCAGGTCAAACTGCCGCACGCTGAGCGTGAAGTCGGCCATGAAGCGATCCTCATCCTGCCGCAGCTCCCGGTGATACTCCTCCAGCTGCTTCCTGGGTAGGGGTATAAGCAACATTTAAAGGAGAATTTTGGACTACGTTTTTCTTACCTTTTCTATGACGTTATGATATCTTAGGATGAATGGCACAGTAGAAACATTTCATAACTCGATCCCGGGTCCGCCACAGCTTAAAACGTGCGCGGATAGGCCTTGCGTTAGAGCATATATTTTAATAGCTTGCAACCAAAGCTATTAAAATATGCAAAAAAAAAAAAAACGAGATTGAAATCTCGAGATTTCAATCTCGTCTAGCTTTTTTTTTGGACAGTGTTCTGTCACTATGAACGTCAGATCTCACAAAAAAAAAAAACGGGATCGAGTTATGACATTTTTATACTGTACCATTCATCCTAAGATATCATAACGTCATAGAAAAGGTAAGAAAAACGTAGTCCAAAATTCTCCTTTAACCTAAGACCTGGAAGGCATCTGTGTCATTTTTTTATTTGAGCTAAAAAGCATTATTATATTATATATTATATATTATATTATAGCAGATATACAAGCACAAGCTTGTAGATCCGCTATTTATTTTCAATTCGCGAAAACTTGTGCAAATCTTTGAATATATATATATTTTTAAAGCGAACATTTGTAACTCAAATCTTTGCTTCTGGGGGTCCCTGGAACAAAATATCTTGAGATGGGGGTCCACGGCCAAATACATATAATTTTGGGCGGTCCTTAACATGAAAAAGTGTGAGAACCACTGACAGCAACATAGGTTTAAAAATGTATCAGACATTTTGTAGAATCGGTCTCAGGTCTTAATGGGTTAAGAGGCCAACACACTGAGCAGCACTATAACTAAACAAATATAGTTTTGAAAATCGTTCTAAGTCAAGTGGAGGAGAGAGTGCACACCAACTATTTAAAAAAAATACAATGGAGCACGATATAGTTATAGTGCTCAGTGTGAATGGCCCTTTAAGAAAATAGATTAACAATCGTTCCTCAATTTTACTATTAATAAAACATCAAATCAATAGAATAACTGCGTTGAAAACAGTGGGTAAGTAGGTTGCAGCCCTACCTGGTTCTGAGGAACGGTTGCACCCACAGCCTCTTCCTCTGCTTCTTCGGGTTCATCTGGACCTCAACCTTCTCCACCTTTGATTGATTGATTGAATACTTTATTAGTCAGAAATGTAAACAGCACGTGGTACAGTAAGACATTTAGGCTAAAAGGACAACACCATAAAAGTCCTGGGGACTTGTTTCCATTGTGGTCCTGTGTGTGTGTGTGTGTGTGTGTGTGTGTGTGTGTGTGTGTGTGTGTGTGTGTGTGTGTGTGTGTGTGTGTGTGTGTGTGTGTGTGTGTGTGTGTGTGTGTGTGTGTGTGTGTGTGTGGTCTAGCCATGGTTCACATGCCGTTCGTACATCTACATAAACGTTCAGATTTCAAATATAAAGTGCTTAACCCACGGCCACGGATGTAACAAGTTAAAGCGCCCGGGTCTAAGTACCCGTGTCTTCCGTATTATTCAATAACAAGCATTTTAATCTGATCGACGGCCATTATTATTATTATGTTGTTATGTAGTGCATAACAATTGTAGTGAAATACACCTTCCAACCACTAGGGGCGCGTAGTAGAAAGCTTATGGAGGAAATTTGGAGAAAATGGCCGTCGATCGGATTAAAATGCTTTTTTATTGATCAATACGGAAGATATGGGTACTTAGACCCGGGCGCTTTACCTTGTTACATCAGTGGCTTTGGGGTCAGCACTTTACATTTGAAATCTGAACGTTTATGTAGATGTACTGGTTGTAAATGTAAAATGTTACAAGACCAGGAACAAGTAGCGCCATGACTGTGAGTGGTAGTGGCCCTACCTTCTGGTCTTCTTCTCCTTCTTGTTGTTCTGCTTCTTCTGGTTGTTCTTCTGGTTCTTGTTGTTGTTCTGGTTGTTGTTTTATAGGACGAGGTCTTCTAGGAGTAGCTGAGGGAGAATAAGGAGCAGGAGGAGGAGGGTTGTAACTGGGGACAACAACACGTGTGCCGCTCCTTAGTCTCCTTCTCCTCCTCCTCCTCACCAACAACAACAATGCCAGTATCTTCCTCTGCTCTAAAGAAACAAACATTCTGTTTCTTTGTGATATTATTATTATAACCACAACTATTGTTGTGTAGAAACAAGAGGCTGCAGCTGAAAGCTAGCGAGGCTAATGCTCAACCAACAACCATCCTTCCCGACTAGACTACAGTACACGAACCCCACACACAAACGGACTACAAACATGGGGATGTAAATAAACTACAAACCGGAAAGGTGGATTCCGTGTGCGTCACAGCTCCTACTTCTTCTTCCTCTTCTTTTACAGAGCGAAGAGTTCAACACAGAGTGCAGGGCGACACTTGCTGGTCAGTGTCAGTATAGTTTTTGGCCATTCCAGTGTTAATTCTGTTGACTAAGACTAGACAGTCGTTCATTCAACATTTCAGATGACTAGAATAGGACTGAAACTAAATGGTGTGTTATTCAAAAGAATACATCAGAATTTGCTGTCAAAATGACCACTGTTCCAGTCACACTGTCCACAACTGAGCAGTGGTGGAAGTACTCAAATGTTTTACTTAGGTAAAAGTATCAATACCACAATGTAAAAATTGTCTGTTACAAGTAAAAGTTTGGTATTCAAAATTGACTTAAAGTACAAAAGTATTGGAATCAAAATGTACTTGTACCAAAAGTAAAAGCACTCAGTGCAGAGTGTCCCATTTCAAAATGCAAAATAGCAGATCTACAAGCTCACACTGCTTCGCAATGAGACGCGTTGTGAGCTTGTACATCGGTTATTTTAAAATAGCACATATATATATATATATATATATATATATATATATATATATATATATATATATATATATATATATGTGCACAAACCTAACATGGGGCGAGGCACAACATGCTGCACAGGACAGGACCAGATGAAGCAGATAGTCACAGCCTTATGTTCCACAGGGAACGAAGATGAAGTAATTAAGTAATATATGTCACAGTACGATTGGAAAACCAGTCTGATTGAAAAAGGTGCATTCGGTTTCACCAACGGAGGCGAGCCCTCTGAAGGGGACTTGAGCCACGCAGAGTGTTCCGAAGTCACCTTCAGTCGACTCAGCGCCATCCGAGTTATGTACCGATAGAGACATAACTTGGGGACAGAAGCGTAAATCATCGCCCCCCCATAGTCTCTGTAACGCCGAGACGTAATACATTTTTTTGACCGGGGGGGGGGGGGGGGGGTGAACTCGAAGAAAGCGAACACTCCTTTTTCAATCATCACACTCACACACAGTGCGTATGTGAAGTCAAGTGGTTAATGTATGTTTTCTAATAATCAAGAAGTAACTAGAGGTTTCAAATAATTATAGTGGAGTACAAGTACAATATTTGCCTCTGAGATGTAGTTAAGTAAAAGTATTGAACATTTGAAATACTCCAGTAAAGTAGATACTTAAAATGTGTTCTCAAGAACAGTACTTGAGTAAAAGTTACTTTCCACCATTGCAACTGAGCTTATTCTTTAAGAATATCTTCACAGAAAGCAGTAATGCAACTGAGTAACCGTTTAAATCAAAAAATTTAAAGTAATTTCCAACACTCAGGATTTCCCAGTAAGATGTCGCTGTCGGGTGGAAACCTTGTATGTCAAACAGTTCTAATTTTTTAAAACATTTTAAAGTAGTGAAAATAGTCGATCTACTAGCTCGCACGGCGAGGCGTTGTGTGCTTGTAGCTAGGCTATTTTCACAACCTTTTGTGTGACACTCTTGTGTGATGATAAAGTAGGCTTTAATTTACGAATTTAAATTCATGTTAAATTAGTATAATAGGTCTGTTTCATGTTCAACCAGTACACACTTCACTGAAACAGGATTAGACATACAGAATCTTTATTAACAAAGACATGAATCAAAGTCAATAACCGGGGGCACAGTAGCGCTGTCGCCTCACAGATAGAAGGCCCTGGGTTCGATTCACGCCGGGGACGCTGGGGGCGCGTCTTCTCCTCCGCGCGCTGCGTCCCACCGGGGAAACTCCCCCCTGTCAGGTGATAAGGTCAGTTGGCTCTCATGCATTGAAGGAGGCATGAGCTCGGTATGTCAGAGGACATGGAGTTTACAAACCCAATAAATCACAATGAAGATTGGGGTTTGTCTAGTGAAGCCATTTTAAAAACATAGCCAAGCAGGCTTTAAATAAATGAAAATAGACTACAGTAGGCTACAACAGGGGATCTCAAAGTGGGGTCCGGGTCCCCCAGCGGTCCTTAAGGGGGTCCCCAGATAAATTATTTGATAGTGAGAAACCAAATAGACCCTCATGGGGCTGTAACTCTGAGAAGTGTACAGATTGAACCAAAGGGACCCCCGTAACTATCAGAGTTACGGGGGTCCACGGACCAATAAAGGGATTCACAAAGTGGGGTACGGATTTTTTTTGATTCATTCCATTTTCGCCAGAAACGGGCTGTATCAAATATGAATGAATATCATAAACCCCCTGACAAAAAACGTCGGGGTGGTGTGTTTATGTTTGGAACACAGTTCTTATATGACGTGATCTAAGATTCCCAAATGGGATTTTAAAACAAAAAATAAAGCCACAAACCCGTGAAACAGTGCCCTCTAGCGCATTGGTTCTCAAAGTGGGGTCCGGGGACCCCCAGGGGTCCTTGAGGGAGTTCCAGCTAAATGATAGATTAGGCACCAAATGGACCCTTATGGGTCTGTAACTCTGAGAGTGTACAAATGGAACCAAATGGACCCGTTACACTTTCAGAGTTAAATTGACGTAGATTTTACAATATAAATTGCGGTCCAAGTGATAGAAATGCCATTAAATGGGGGTCTGTAGCCCTAATGCATGTCAAACTGGGGGTCCTTGAAATTAATATAGTTGACTCACTGCTAGAGCCATAAAAAATCTTCTCTTATGGGGGTCCCTGGCATATCTTTTGAAGTGGGGGTCCGCGGGCTAATAAGTGTCAATTTGGGGGTCCTTGACATGAAAAAGTTTGAGAACCACTGCTCTAGTGGCAGTGACATCAAATTTCAGTGCTCTATAAACAAAGGCTATAAACACAAATATCATACTCTCCGTCTGCAGACCTCCAGGACCAAGAACATGAAGTTGTCATCCTCGAAGAAGGCCGTGGAAGCCCACCGATGTGCGGGTTGTCCAGGCTCTTGTGTGGCGATCTCCGAGGTTCAGGATCTCCGGCTTCAGGATCACGGACTTGGCCACGATCTTGCAGGCGAACACCTGGCTTGTCTCCATGTTGGTGATCTTGTAGCACATGAAGCCCCCAATGCCCATGAACCTTGGGTTCTTGGTCTGGGGGTCCACCAGCACATCTGAGATCTCCTTCAGGATCTCCGGCTTCAGGATCACGGACATGGCCACGATCATGCAGGCGAACACCTGGCTTGTCTCCATGTTGGTGATCTTGTAGCACATGAAGCCCCCAATGCCCATGAACCTTGGGTTCTTGGTCTGGGGGTCCACCAGCACATCTGAGATCTCCTTCAAAGGGGCTATTTATAAGCCGTGTCAAGCACCTGTGCCATCCTTTAAGCGCCAATTGTTTCGTGACGGATTGATCGAATACTAGTTCAATATAAGGTCAGCTAAGAGGATTTTAAACCCAAGAATTTGAAATTTATATTTGATCAATGAAATTCCGAAAACAGTCCATTTTCTAAATACCATTTAGAAATGGTTAAATCAAACTTAAACATGACAAAGCAAGCAGACCCACACATTCAAATATGGAGATAAGAGGTTTCTCCATTGGTTCTTGGGCAGCGCCCACTGTCTAGTACAGATAAGTGAGTTCTGGTCCTGTATCCACAGGGACATTGCAGGCAGGGATGTACCAGAGGGACCAGACTGCAGCCTGACTGTTATATTACAGCAAATCACCGCTTTCCTTGCAACAAAGCCGTCCGAGAATAAACGCTGTTCTTGCAACAAACCGTCCGAGAGGCGTACGAGAGGTCCCTCATACGCAAAAGTGAGAGCAAACACTTTGTCATGTCCTCTCAAATATCTGTGTTCAGATTCCACCCCAAGCTGCGAATGGCCTTGTGTCTCTCCGCTGATCACTGAACTTATCTTTGTGAATTGTGATAACTATTAATAATGGTAATGCTGACCAGAGGTGGAAAGAAACACCACCGTCTGTTATGCCGTTATATTTATATTGTATTATATTTACTCAACTACTGTTTTGAGGTACTTTTACTCTACTTGAGTATGTACATTTTATAATACTTGATATTTCTACTCCACTACATTGCAGAGGCAAATATTTAACTTTTCTATTCAGGATGGTGATCGCAAAACTTGATGACTTTGAGTCCGACTTTGAGACCTTGTATTTTCTATTCCCCTACATTTTTTTTTCAGAACTTTCATTCTGCTCTATGAAATGGATTCTGGGGGGGGGGGCAGTGAGGAAGCTCCCCCGGTCTTCTCCAGGTCATCAGCTTCCTCGTGGCCAGGGTCAAGGAACACCATGCAGATCTGCCTCCTCTGACAAGAAGGATGATTTGACTCCCTTTGGACACCTGCATCCAAGCTGAACACAACACCTCTCAACACAGCCGTCCATGCATATCAGGATGATTTGACTCCCCTTCTAGTGCTGACCTGCTCGAGGTGCCTACAATGACATAAAAAAACACAGTGAAGCATTCTGCTTCTACGGGCCGACAGCGTGGAATAAACTCCCATTACACCTAAGACAGGCAGCCTCTGTGGATAGCTTTAAAGCACAGCTCAAGACCTATTTCTTCACTCTTGCTTTTAGTTGATTTTTAAATCTGTGTTGTTATTCATGTTCTCACTGTTTTGCCTGAGTCACTGCCTTTTTGCTATTATTTTAATGTTGTTTTATGCTTTGCTTTTCTTTTTTGCTTTATTGTTAAACTAGTTGTACTTTTTCTGTAATTGTATTCTTGCTCTGTAAAGCACTTTGAGCTGCATTTCATGTCATGGAAGCTGCTATACAAATGAAGTGCATTATTATTTGGACACCTGCATCCAAGCCAAATAACACTACATCTCTCAACACAGCCCCCCATGCTGAAGACTTTGTGACCCCTCCTAGGATTACTACCCTCAAGCTAGAAAACCTTTCGCTGACCCCAGCCCTACAGCTGTTCCACGCTATACGTCAGCAGAGGGCAGTGGCGTGTACAGACATTTTGAGGGGCAGGTGCTCAAGTAAATTATACTTTTTTTTGTTTACTTGGTCTTCTCTTTTTTCCCTCTACACCTATACCTCTTTGCCAAAAATAGCCGATCTGCTATTTTTGGCTAAAGTTCTCCTCAGAAAAGGGATGCTAGGTTTCGAGTGGTTATGGTAAAAAGAAAAAAGAAAAATCACATAAAGATTTGGCGGACCCCCTGTAGTAACTCTGAGGACCCCCTAGGGGTCCCGGACCCCCTGTTGAAGACCCCTGCACTTCTGGTCAAGAGGGCAAAGGGCAGGTGCTCTAGCACCACCTAGAGTCTATCTGTGCACGTCCCTGGCAGAGGGCCAGTCCAGAACCTGAGCATGGAAGAGGAGCTGAGGTCGGCCACAGCGTTGGCTGAGACCCCGCTGTCATTCAGCACCACTATGCCTCTGGCGGGCCTCATCGGCCGGGGGAGGCCACGTTGGTGACCGTGCGGCCGGGGGGAGGGCTGTGGCTCTCCAACAGCTACCAGCTGTGGAGGCCTGGCTGCCTCGGCAGAGGCAGTCACCAACAGAGATCGTCTTCTTCACAGCAACGTGGTGGACACCCGACATGGACGATGCTCTGTGGGGAGAACGTGGAGAGGAAGAGTTCACTAGGGCTGACACCAGCGTCATGACATTTGACTTCACCCTTAACTGATCAGGATTGGTATTTAAAAGAATAGTTCACCCCCCCCCCCCCCCCCCCCGCAAAAAATAAAACTTATTTTCTATCAATTACACACCCCATGAAGCCTTGAATTCATGGACATTTTTTTGTTTTTGTCTCATTCCTATGCCAATAATTTTACTGTCTCCTACCACTACACTTTTGTACAGTATGTAGGGCTTAAAAGGGGATGAAACCCTTTGTTTTCTGGTTAAGTTTAAAAACTACAGCAGTGTAGAAACAGCAGGTCATTTCATAATATTACAGTACAAGCACTAAGCACACTGGATATACACAGTGGGCACATCATGTTAAAGTGGCCGTTTTTCAAATAAGACCAATTTCTTATTTGTTTTAAGTAACGCAAAGTACACATGATTTGAACATCACGGTACATCATAATCAGACCTGAATTCGATCATTAAGGCGTGTCCATGTCCTTTGACAAGTTATTAAATCTAAATCCAATACACCCAATAGTGTAGAATGTAAATATAACGCATCATTATCCATGTCTAATTTAAATCCGGCACAGTAGTGTACAATTTAAATCCAACCCAGCCAGTAAATGTGATGGCACCATAAAGTCTTTAGTTCAACCACTAACGAACTGTTGCAACCAGACAACCACACAGTATAATACACTTTTTAACGTTTATCCCTTCGTTTTATTTACCTACAAACGTTTCTCCATCGTCAGTTACAACCAGTCATGACATGCTTAGGGGGAGTTTTAGTAGATCTACAAGATCACAGCGCCTAGCAATGCGTCGTGTTGAGAGCTTGTAGATCTTTTTCTCTCCCTCTCATTTCTTTCCGCCGTAGGACGAACAGCTACAACAGTTTACACTGTTTAGCGTAAAGGTGAATAAAACATTGTTACCTGGTTGGGAAACCTTGAAGTTGATGATAAAACAGATTAAATGTCTGTTTAAACTTCCGTCCCTCTCAAACAAACTGGCCCAGCAATCAGAAGTTCAACTCTTTATATATCACATCCAGCCAATCACAAGGCTCTGTAGGGTGACGTCAGACAAGAACCTCGCCCCCCATTGGCTGATATGGATGACCAACGGCAGACCCAGAGAGACAGTTAAAGCAGGACTGACTTAAAGGGATAGTTCACCCAATTGATTAGTCACCCCATAGAGACTTGAATTCATGGATATTACTTTGTTTTTGTTGCATTCGCCTATTAAAGCCAACCATTTGATGACCAGAGGAGCGCTAGGCAACGGTTCCGGTAGGAGATACAAAGGAGACTCTGTGTGTCTCCTACCGGAACCACTGCCGGTCATCAAATTATTGGCTTAGGAATGCAACAAAAACAAAAAAATACCCATGAATTCCTCTACAGTAGACAGACATAGAGGATCTGGTATGAGGGCTCTGGGGCTTGAGTGGTTAAAGTGGTTAATGCAAACAGTCAGGGACGTGCACAGATAGACTCTAGGAGGTGCTAGAGCACCTTCCCTTTGCCCTCTTGACCAGAAGTGCCCTTTTGAAAAAAAGGGGGGGAAAAAGCTTCTTTTTTTTCAGTTTACAGCAGCAGGTCTTCAACAGGGGGTCCGGGACCCCTAGGGGGTCCTCAGAGTTACTACAGGGGGTCCGCCAAATCTTTATGTGATATGATTTTTCTTTTTACCATAACCACTCGAACCCTAGCATCCCTTTTCTGAGGAGAACTTTAGCCAAAAATATATTTTTGGCAAAGAGGTATAGGTGTAGAGAGAAAAAAGAGCAGACCAAGTATTAAACAAAAAAAAGTATAATTTACTTGAGCACCTGCCCCTCAAAATGTCTGTGCACGCCACTGCAAACAGTGTTGTTTTTTTTTGCATCTCAGTTAAACTTTGACATTTAAATGTGTGTGAAGCACTTCAATGTCTACAATAGCCTACCCGTTGTTGCTTACCTTCACTATCACGGGGACGTCCCGTAGCTCCTACATGACCATTGGGGCTTCACCCTAGCTGAGGTCACCATGAAGGCCCAATTATGTGCTGACCTTGGCTTCAGGACATCACAAGGCAAAGGAGGGCGAGCAGTGAGCGCAGAGCAACACTGACCTCAGGTCTCTGGTTTTCTGCTTCATAGACCATATTCACACGGCGGCCATTTTGGAATTTAACATTGAAAGTGCCATCCCGTTGCCGTGGGAACCGGGGTGGCACTTCATTGACTTAATAGCAACACGTGTCCATGAAAATGAATGAATAAATGTTCTGACCCACGATGGTGAGACTAAAAAGTTTGAGATCCTTGCAGGAGTCCAATAGGGTGACGCCCTGGCCCTCTTTCTGTTTATTGGGGCTGTAGATGAAAATACATCAAGTGCTGCAGTATTCTGCAAAAATTGCTCAGTGGTGGTGAAGAAGGGAACTTTTAGACAAACCACAAATGTGTGATTCTTAACTTACAGGAACAGGCCCAGCCCTCAGGATGTTATCTGCTAACTTTTTTTCACTATTATTTCCTGTTAGCATATACCTTGGGCCATTACAACAAGTTCATACCGAACACCCCCAACTCTGGGCCGTTTGGTCTCAGGGGCCCCCAAACCCCTTTTTTGGTATATGTCTCTGGCGAAATGATGTTAATGAGAATATTAATTTACAAAAATAATATAATTTGTATATAATTTGTCTTACACATGAAATTTGGCATGGAGTATCCTGACACATAGGGATAAGTAGCAAAATAGGATTCTGGTGCTTGCTACCATTGTATTTCAAAACATCACCCACAACATCTCCAGAAACACAAAAAAAAAAAAGCTGTCCACTTGACAAATTCTCATCAAATATGATTATTTTCCAACACTTTATGGTGAATATAACTACTTCTCTTGTAGGCTATATAGAAAACTTCCCACATTCAAGCTTCAATTTGAGCCCAAGATTACCTTTCTATCTTAAAAATTACTGTTTCTGAAGCCATAATACTGCATTATACCTCAAATCAGAGAAAATAGAATATTCAGTCAGTAGCTTTCCAGAAGCCTAGAATGTATGTAGCAATAGGTTCATATGTACTGCTAAAACTGTTATCTTAAGTTTGAAATATGAAAAGTGAATAATCCAGCAGGAAAACAAATGCTTTTAAATGGATTTGCACAAAATAGTTTAATAGTACTGTATTATACTGTACTGTCCTGTCCTGTCCTGTCCTGTCCTGTCCTGTACTGTACTGTACAGTACTGTACTGTATATACAAGATAGGTAGTTATATTCACCATAAAGTGTTGGAAAATAATCATATTTGATGAGAATTTGTCAAGCAGACAGCAATTTGTTTGTTTCTGGGGATGTTGTGGGTGATATTTTGAAATACAATGGTAGCAAGCACCAGAATCCTTTTTTGCTACTTACCCCTATGTGTCAGGATACTCCATGCCACATTTCATATGTGTAAGACAATTTATGTAATTTTAGTACATTTATATTCCCGTTAACATAATTTTGCCAGAGACATGTAGGCTACCAAAAAAAGTGGTTTTGGGCCCATGAGACCAAACGGGCCCGAGTGGGGGGTGTTCAGTATGAACTGGTGATGGCCCAAGGTATATGCTAACAGGAAATAATAGTGAAAAAGTTAGCAGAGAAGGGCTGGGCCTGGCTCCCGGACTACTTGGCTCGAGTGTCGAGTCCAACTGTAACTTTGTCTCTATCGTCTGCACCATCATGGCTGACACATGGATCAAATGAAAGCTCACTTTTATGTTAATGTTATTAATGAGAGTCCACTACGATGTTGTTTTTTCCCCAACTCATGTGAGACATTCTCAAGCATGCATTATTTTGTGCACTTTAGATGCAACACATTAAAACATGAAGTTCATAAAATGTACAGATTCTGCAACATAGTAGTCATACTTCTCTCTTTTATCTTTTTGTCATCGGCTTCCTCCCACAGAATGAAAGAACGTAGTTACTACTGTCATTTCTCCTTCCATCCCTCCCCCTGCGTATGGCTGACGTGATGTCAGACACACCTTATTAGAGATAAGAATTCCTCAGCATTCACTGACTACATGTTTGAAGAAGTCACTTCTCTGGTTCAACACATTGAAGCTGGTATTTATTCTTCTTTTATTTATCTAAACAGTCAGAATAAGGAATAATTGCTATTTAACACTTATTGTAACATTAATATCCAGTGGTGTAAAGTAACTAAGTACATTTACTCAAGTACTTTACTTAAGTACAATTATGAGGTACTTTTAGTTTACTGGAGTATTTTAAAATGTCTATACTTTTACTTCTACTCCGTTACATCTCAGAGACAAACATTGTACTTGTACTCCACTACAATTATTTGAAAACTAGTTACTAGTCACTTTGTAGATTTTGATTATTATTACGAAACATACATTAACCACTTCAGCCCTATTTAAACTTTGGCTTTTTGAAAATAGCAGATCTACAAGCTCACAATGCATCGCATCGTGACGCATTGTGAGCTATTTTCAAAAGATTTTTATACATTTTATACATTTGAAAACTTGTAAAATGGGACATTCTGCATAATGAGTACTTTTACTTTTGCACTTAAAGTATATTTAGATAGTTGATACCAATACCTTTGTACTTTTACTCAAGTAAATTTAGTTTACCGGACTTTTACTTGTTTTACACTATTTCTACATTGCAGTATTGATACTTTTACTTAAGTAAAACATTTGAGTACTTTTTCACCACTGTATATCACCTCTAAATAAGGG
Organism: Gymnoscopelus microlampas; assembly: GCF_963454915.1. Taxonomy (NCBI): domain Eukaryota; kingdom Metazoa; phylum Chordata; class Actinopteri; order Myctophiformes; family Myctophidae; genus Gymnoscopelus; species Gymnoscopelus microlampas. The sequence goes on along the minus strand of NC_139943.1, from coordinate 8,832,818 downwards.
TTGTAAATGTTGATGTGTGAAATGATTCATCATGTATTTAGGACATTATACATGGTTATGGAGTCTTACTGAACCATATGCAGGAAGACATTAAGACAATGAATAAATGGTGTAATAAAACAAAGCTTTGTTTTGTAATTTTAGTTTTTTATGACCACGACTGCTGTCTATCACTATAAAACCATGGATCTGTCTGGAGGAAACAGCTCTTTCTGGGAGGACAAGGACAGGGATGAACATGCTGAAGTCCATGAGGATGAACTCAAGAAATCCCTCAAGATCGTGTCCCTCACCATTTACAGCCTGGTCTTTGTGCTCGGTGTGTTGGGGAACGGAGTTGTCATCTGGGTGACGGGCTTCAAAATGAAGAAAACCATCAACACTGTTTGGTATCTCAACCTCGCTGTGGCCGACTTCCTCTTCACAGCGTTCCTGCCCCTGAAAATCACAGAAACAGCTCTGGACAACCGCTGGCCCTTTGGCAAATTTATGTGCAAACTGAACCCTACCGTTCTACACTTAAACATGTATGCCAGCGTCTACACTCTGATGGTCATCAGTGTTGACAGATGTATATGTGTGGTGTGGCCAGTGCGGGCCAAGAACCACCGCAGTGTTAGAAAGGCCTCTTGTGTGAGTCTGGGTGTCTGGGTACTGGCCTTGGCTCTCAGCTCCCCTTACTGCATCTTTCGGGACACACAGCCCTCCTTCCATGATAAGGACATCATCTGGTGCTTCGACAACTTTGCACCCACCGGTGACTACAGTCCACCTGCAGTGAAGCAGTTGATTAATTTTCGACTTGGGGCGATGATCATCACTCGCTTCCTCGTGGGATTCGTGGTCCCTTTCACCGTCATCGTCTCCTGCTATTCTGTGATCATCTACCGGCTCAGAAGGAATCAGTCTCTGGCCAGCCACTCAGGTCGCCCCTTCAGAATCATAGCAGCTGTTATCACCACTTTTTTCCTTTGCTGGGCCCCCGTTCACATCATAGATCAGATTCAGTTGGTGAATATCTTGGTGACATATCACAGTGAAACGCCGAATAATGTGATCATCATTGGGTTACCCATAGCTGTCAGCCTGGCATGTCTCAACAGCTGCCTTAACCCAGTGTTGTACGTGTTCATGGGTCAGGATTTCAAGGATGTATTTCGCAAGTCTATCCTGAAAGTGATGGAGAAAGCCTTCACTGAAGAGCTGCCTCAGCCCAACACTTACACAAACCCAGGGATCATCAGTCATAGCAAAGATAGAGAATCCCTTTTCTGAGGCACAGTTGTAGGGTTATTAGAATTGATTTTAGTAAGCGCAATTGTAAAAGAATACATAAAAAAAGTATTATTTGTAATCGTAGACAGTCACAAAACCCATTTTAATTTTGTGTTGGCCATTGGTTTATCAAGATTTATGTTTAGCAGGCATATGATGATGAACTCCAGCTTACAACTTAATTTAAGTTGTACTGGTTTATTATGATTAGTTTATTATTATTTATTTTCATTATTATAATTGTTTTTGTTTGAAAAATGTTGCATACTTTAGAATTTTTTTAACACAAATTCTATTCTCTCCAGGGGGTCCCTGCCACAAAACATTTTCAGATGGTGGTCCGCGGCCAAATATATATCAATTTGGGGGAAGAAAAAGTTTGAGAACTACTGATTTAGAAGGCATTTGTATAATCGGCCTCAAGCCTTAATGGGTCCGTTAAACATTTGAATAATATGATCTTCAGTTTTGGAAAAGGTAGCCTCTTTGCTCAAGTAAATACTGAAGTATTCAAAAGTACACATTACATTTTCTTTTTTAATATCAATGCATTACAAAAACATGCAAAAACATTGTTTCAATTTGAATTAAATGAATAAATAAATAATAAATTGTTATTATTACCTTTCTATTTATATAAACTATATATTAAACTCCTGGTCAATATTACTGAACTACAAGTGAAAGTTGCTCTGTCAAATTTGTATTTCAGTTAAAGAACTGGAGTACTTGCTTTTAAAAATACTCAGGTATTCAAAAGTATAAATTACAAGGCTTCAGGACACCACAAGGCAAAGGGGGGCTACTTTTAGAGCAACCCTGACCTCAAGTGGTCGTTCAGTGAACTGAACACTGCTCTGGTGTGCGTTCCACAATTTAGTCAACAAATGATATGGAAAGAAGCGGTGAACACAGGGAAGGAATTTCATGGAGGCCATGGCCCATGGTCGCCGTTGCCCCTCAGTTTGGCCTTTTGCCCCTCAACAAATGACCTGCTCTGAGGCCACTGTGGCCTTAACGCCCCGCCCACACTGCCCCAGCTGATTATACCAGGGCCGGATCGTCCATAGGCCTTGCCCCGGGTCACCAGAGAGTTCTGCACTTTTGTTTGTGGATTTTGAAATACAAATCTAATCATATTCTGTTTGAATTCATGTAATTAATGTACTGGGGTTTGATCCTGGCTCAGGATAATTAATATTACACATTATATTGCTTATCGCCTCAATTGCTGATCTATGAACATTAAGCTGATGAAATGGTTGCTTGCAGCAATTGTTTTATATATACTCTGTAATGGTTTAGCATAGTCCCCATACTGGCCATTATGATGGAAAAAAATATATTTAACATAGCATTGCATTCAGATTTATGGTATGGTATGGGGTGTGTATGGCATGGTATGGTATTTGTGGGCTCATGACTGCTATGGTGTCATATTTGGTGAGTTTGTACTGTAGCTAATATCATGTAAACCAGTGGTGTCAAACTGGTGTTTCGTCAAATCTGGCCCGACTGGACAAACTTGTTCTATGAGAACAATCCGTGAAGCCACAGCCAAGGTCATTAGCATACAGAGGACCATCACCATGGCCTTTTGTTAGGCTATTCAATATTAGTTTTAATTTCTTGAAATCATATTTATTTAATTTGCAATAATTCAACTGTATGGCATGCTAATGTTTTGAGACATTGTATTATATTACTACACAATAGTCAATAAATGATTCTACACAATAAATAAATATGTTTTAAATAACTGATCTAAATATGGATTATAGTTATGATAAGTGTTATAATATAATCATGTAGCTCTACAACAGAGGCATAGCCATGACAGCAATGGTACAAAATAATATTTAAAAAAATGTATATATTTTTTTTTTAAATAATAATTTCCAGCCATTCGGCCAAGTGTTTCCTATATTCGGTTTTGGCCAAGAATTTGATATTATAGCAGTGACTGAGATGTAGTGGAGTAGAAGTAAAAGTACTGGAAATTGGAAATACTCTAGTAAAGTAAAAAAATACCTAAAATCTTTACTTAAGTACAGTACTTGAGTAAATGTAATCAGTTACTTTACACCACTGTTGTTCTATAAATCTAAGTATTTTGCGGAAAAATTCTGGCACTGTAGTGAAAACATGGCTTAAAACATGGTAATCGTTACCTAACCACCCACACACATTAACAGGTATTGTTTAACTTCAAATTGAATTATTCTACTTAAAATGGTTTATTGGGGCTCCTTACAAATTGCATTTTTTTTTTAATGTCAATAATTAAAGTAGCTATTCTTCTTAATACATAAAAAAAAGTGATATACGTAGTTAGTGGCAGTGTCTGAGACAATAGATTCTGTAGAACTGAACTGAATACGTGTGAGCGCGCATGCGCATCCGCAACTGGTTTCGGCCCACATCAAGTCACCATTTGACCAATGTGGCCCGGACCCCAAAATGAGTTTGACACCCCTGCTCTACGGCAACCTTCTTTAGCCGATCTACAACCTCACAATGCCTAAGCTTGTAGATCGGCTATTTTCACACACAAATATTTGGTGGCCCCCCTGTAGTAACTCTGACGACCCCCTAGGGGTCCCGGACCCCTTGTTGAAGGCCCATGAATTATGGCGTGTTGCAACCATTGCTTTTACTGCAGGTGCATACCGCCACGGGAGTATGAAGTATGGGTCTGGATTACTTAATAATAATGATAATAATAATATTGAATTGAAGTTAAATGGAGAAAAAGGACATTTACCCAATATTTTATTGTTATATTATTTCAACACTTTTAACTAACATTTAATACAATACACTTTAACATCGATTCATATTTCTTTGAAAATTAACAAAAACATCAACTGAATATGTTGACAAACAACTGATGGAGATGGTTTGTTTGATTGATTGAATACTTTATTAGTCAGAAATGTAAACAGCATAGTCAGGCATTAAGGCTAAAAGGATAACACAAAAAAAGTGCTAGGGACTTGTTTCCATTGTGGTCCTATGTAATCAATTAATCAATACATTCACGGATACTGATTAACACTAGCATTTGCTTGCATCTTTCATAGATGAAGCAGACAAATACCCCACCCACAACAACACTGTGTTGAAGGACAAGTAATTGTAATTATTTAGGTTACAGAATCCTAAAATATTCCGTAATAAAATAACATTTTATTACCCATAAGATATTTTACAGTAGATTGTATTTTTCACATTATACTTTTCTCTCTTTTAGAATACTGTACATGAAACCAGGTCATCACACAGCTATTCAAGAGAGAGGGAGAGAGAGAGAGAGAGAGAGAGAGAGAGAGAGAGAGAGAGAGAGAGAGTTATAGAAAAACAATTAAGAGAAAAAAAGTAAAAGACCATTAATGCATCAAAAGTAATCAACAAACTGTACCATAAAAAACTGGTCAAACATTGGCCAAATTGTCAAATAATATAAGAACGTTTTGAAAATAGTAGATTTACAAGCTCACAACGCCTCACAGTTATTTTCACAATACTTATCTGTCGAATCGAGTCAAACTAAATTGAATGCCTCAACTCCTACAATTACAGTAGAGTACCCTACAAGTTTAATGCATTTCTCCAGACAGTTTTCACGGCGCGCGCACACACACACACACACACACACACACACACACACACACACACACACACACACACACACACACACACACACACACACACACACACACACACACACACACACACACACACACACACACACACACACACACAGCCAAGTCATGTGTACTTGACTAATGAACAAGAGCTTATTTGAAATAGTCCGTGCTGGTATTAGAAATAAGGATGGGTGGTGGTGCTGGAGTGTGTGTGGATGAGGGGCAAAATTTGTACCATCCCCATGTCCATAACTCCTAACGTCTGGCTGGCTTGTGTCTATTGTTCAGACATTAATCCTCCTCCTCCTCATCATGTCTAACAGAGGTGTAAAGTAACACCACTCAAGTACATTTACTCAATTACTATACAGTTTTGAGGTATTTTTTACTATACTGTACTACTTTTACTTTTACTCCACTACATCTCTGAGGCAAATATTGTACTTTTACTCCACTACAATTATTTGAAAACTTATAGTTACTAGTTACTTTGTAGATTTTGATTATTATTACAAAACATACAGTAACAACTTCAGCCCTACAGTATATACATTTCGGCCATTTGAAAATAGCCTGCTATTTTCAAAAGATTTTTGTGACATTCTGCATAATGAGTACTTTTACTTTTGGTACTTTAAGTACATTTTGATGCCAATACTTTTGTACTTTTACTCAAGTACATTTTTTATACCAGACGTTTACTTGTGACAGAGTAATTCTACATTGCGGTATTGATACGTTTACTTAGGTAAAGAAAATTGAGTACCCTTTCCACCACTGATGTCTAACTAAGTTGTTCCACAGTAACAGAGACCTTCCTTGGTAACATCTTCAGGGGGAGAGTATGAGGAGTGATGATGTAGGGAAAGAGTGTGTCAGTGAAGGTGTGTGTGAAGGCGTGTATGTGCGTGTCGGTGTCAGGATCAGAGAACGACAGCTTTCCTTCGCTCCAGTCCAGCTGGACTCGGATCCTCTGGGGTTTCCAGTCCACTGAGAGGTCGGCGTCTGACCCCGTCGTGGAGTATGCCGTGTATTTACCTTGGCGCAAAGATATTCTCCAGAATTGACCCAGTCTGTTTCCCTTCCTCTGAAAGGCCTCTGACAACACGCCCAGTATCCAGTAGGTGTTGTCTCCGACCTCGACGTCCCAGACGTGAGTCCCTGAGTTGAAGCCCTCGGAACCCAGGACGCAGGGACAGCAGTCGAACCTCTCCGGGTTGTCGGGGAGCTGCTGTCTCTCTCCGCGTCTCACACTGGTCAGATCGGAGGACAGGACGTATTCCGGATGGGCGGTGTTGGGGTCCAGAATGACAGGAGTGTAGGAGACGATGTCCTTCATCTTGTCCCAGACTCTGAAGGCCAGGTTGCCCAGGTGTTTGGTCACGTCTATCATTGCTCCCAAGACCACCTGTGGGTCCTGCAGCGTGAACTGGAGTCTTTCCACTGTGGTCTTGTAGTTCTGCAGGAATGAGACGTGTTCAGCTCTCAGCTCCTCCTCTATGGCTCCGATTGTGTCTGAAAGGCTTAAAATGTCTCTGTACAGACCGTCGATCTTCTCCTTCATCATCTGACTCTTCTGCTGCTCTTCCTCCCTCAGCGCAGCGACGCTGGCCTCCTCTTCCTTTTGTAGAAACTGATGAAGCTTCCTAAACTGCTCCTTCATCTGCACCTCTGTGCGCCAGGCCTGGACCTTAATGTGTTCTGCCGTTTGATCACAATTTGTTTTAACTTTAGTAAAGACCTTCAGTTTCTCCTGTAAATCCCTGTGTGATTTCCGGACTCCCTCCTTGAGGTCCAGAGCAGCCTCATCGACGGGTCTGAATCTGTGACTGGTGTGTTTCTTAGACTCTCGACACACGACGCACACTGGCTGTTGATCCTCCTGACAGAAGAGTTTGAGTTTCTCGGCGTGCAGACTGCAGAGATCGGCCTCGGACCTTTTTGACGTTCTCTTACGTTTTGAAGCTCTCTGAAGTCTCTCCTGCGTGAAGGCCTCACACAGGCGCTTCAGAGCCAGGTTACAGGGTGGACGACCCCTTGGATGCATTTTCTTACAAACCGGACATTCCTTCATTTTCTTCTCTCTCCACCATTCCCTCAGGCAGGTTTTACAGAAGCTGTGGCTGCATGACAGGACAACAGGATCCTTAAAGATGTCGTGACACACAGGACAGCAAAAATCCTCCTCTGAGAGAGACGACGTAGAAGCCATTTTGTCCCCGAGTGAAGCTACAAGTACAAACACTCAATACAGGAACTCAGTCAGTGAGTCGTGGTGACACTCCCTCCTCTCGAGCGTTTCCTGAAAGTTTACTTTCACTTTGAATGCTGTCGTCTTTGCTAAAGTCTATTCAGCTGACAGCCAGCAGCAGCGTGGTTCATGTGGTCTGGGTCAGTAATTCCCTCCTGTAGCTGTAGAGAGTGCCAAGTCTGTCCACCCCGTTGAGCTACAATCCTCCCCATTGAGCTATATAATAGTGTCTCTTACTGGAAGATCTTTGTTTGATCTGAAGGTAACTCTTATCAGCTAGTCTGACACTGGCTGGGGGTGGAACTTTGACATACCAGACCTGTTGCCAAGTTCTCTTTCTCTCTCTCTCTCTCCCTCTCTCTCCCTCTCACTCACTCACTCACACACACGCACTTGTGTTACTAGCATTACTTGTGAGGACTTCAACATTTTTTAGGAATGCTGTCTTTGTATTTTTAAACCTAGCCCTAAAGCCATAAAAATAAGTCGATATACAAGCTGCAATTCCTTCGGTGCATGACACATTACAGCCATAACTCCAACCCTTAAACCTAACCCCAATCTGAACATTTTCCTGAATTGTTAAACTAACTCTTTAAAAAAAAGTCTTAACAATACAACTATCCTTTTCTTTTGGGAGGACAAGGAAAATGGTCCTCACATTGTCTATTTCTAAAACGCTACAATACTTGTGGGGAAATTTGACACCCTCACAAGTATAGTAATACAAGCACACACACACACACACACACACACACACACACACACACACACACACACACACACACACACACACACACACACACACACACACACACACACAAGTTAAACCTGTCTCTCTTCCTCTATCTCCCCTCAACTGCCTCGGCGCCTCTTAAAGGAACAGTACTGTACATACAAGCATTTCCTGAAAGTACCACGGCACCCTGTATCTCTCATTACAAATACACACCAATAAGGAAACCCATTCGGTTATTATTTTTGAGTGGTGTTAGCCACTCCAAGGACTGACTATGTCTGTGTGTCCGTCCGTCCGTCCGTCCGTCCGTATGTTTGCGGACGGCCTCAACATGTTTGTGCCTGGCCTCAACAGCTGTGGCTGATTGCAACACAAAGATGCAACCAGTTACACTAATTATATGCAAACAGGAGTGCAACACACACACACACACACACACACACACACACACACACACACACACACACACACACACACACACACACACACACACACACACACACACACTGTGTCTTCGGAATTCAGTAGCCTACTTAAAGTACCAAAAGTAGAAGGTACTCATTATGCAGAATGTCCCATTTCACAAGTTTTCAAACGTATAAAAGGTAGACTAATTAGAGGTAGACTAGAAAATAGCAGATCTACAAGCTCACAATGCGTCACATCGCGACGCATTGTGAGCTTGTAGATCGGCTATTTTCAAATGGCTGATCATGTATAAGGCTGATATGGTCAATATATGTTTTGCAATAATAATAAAAATCTACAAAGTAACTAGTAACTAAAGTTTTCAAGTAATTGTAGGGGAGTAAAAAGTACAACATTTGCCTCTGCGATGTAGTGGAGTAGAAGTAAAAGTATTGCAAATTGGAAATACTCTAGTAAAGTGAAAGTACAGTACCTCAAAATTGTACTTAAGTACGGTACTTGAGTACAGGTACTTAGTTACTTTCCATTCCACCACTGGTCTCTTAGTCACTTTATACATTCCCCTTGCCCTGCTGTATAGCACGTTATAGAAAAGAGGAAATTACCTACCTAGGTCAGTAAGTCAGAAACAAAAAGTGTTCTGAACTTCATAAATGTAGGATGAAACTCACCAAACACTTCAACAAAGGTCTCGAAACCCACCTAGTGAAATCCATAAGAGAGAGAAACAAGCTAAGAAAAAAGCTACTGAATAGTGTTTCTGAACACATTTGCATACATAGTGTATATCTGTTGCCAGAACCTTAATAAAATAAAATAAGTACACATTTTGTCTGTGTACAAAATAACTTGAGAACAGATGCATTCTCATGAAACTTGGTGGGAATGATCAGTAGGCTAGGCTGCCTACCCACAGACAAGACCGAGGCAGAACAGAGGGTTTCTTTGTTGCGTGCGCGGGGTTACGAGGACCCGTCGGTCTATGTGTGAAATGTTTGTGGTCTCGACCTAACTCACTGGAACTATGTGTGAAACTAACTGGAACTGTGAATGAAACTGAACTGTACCATATAACCACTTAAACCCTATATTATACTTAAAGGTGCACATCGGACCACAGGTCTCTGCCAGGTCAGGTTAGCCTGGGCAGCATACCTTTTCGGGTCTATGATCCGGTCGGGAGCGGAAGTAACCCTACGTCACGTCACCAGGCGCGTCATCCGCGTCATCGCGCGGCCGGATCAGACAGATCCGTCTTGATCACATGGCTATAGAGATAATGTGTACCGATTTGCGTGATGTTTGGATAAAATCTGTAGGACTTATTTTACTATTTGTTAAGAAATAATCAGACGTCCTTGTGGACGTTTGTTTCACGGCATTTGGACGCTGACTTTATGATTTGAGGCATTTTGTTCAAAACAAGCCACTCCTGCAAACTTTACATGCCAATCATAGCCAATCAGAACAGGATGGATTATGAAAAATCGAACAGATCCTTGTTGATCGCATGACTATGGAGATAATGTGTATCGATTTCAATTTGCGTGTTGTTTGGACAAAATCTGTAATATTAAGTGTTTTGCAATCGGCCTCCTGGTGGCGCTATTTCTTCGCTAAATGGGATTTATGGAATAGGTTGAATATCGGTGATGTTTTCCCTTTAAATGGATATACTGTACTTTTAACCAAAAAACGCCATGAGACCTATTGCTTTCTATGTGCATTTCAATAAGTTAATTATTAAAGGGTATAATTTCATTTTGAAATTTTGCACATTTAGCAAATTCACATTATTCCCAAGTTCGTTCTGACATTTTTCCAGAAATGTGCTGAAAATGTTCAGACCTTTTGCAGATGTTATCATTACTAATCCTTCAAGTCTGAAACCATCATTACAATACTGTAATTTATATTGATATCTACAATTGGGATATTTTGTGTTTGTATTGTATTTGTATTTCTAAGCCAACCATCATTTTTGATGAATTGTTGCCCATCCCAGCACTGTGTTTGACACTGTACAATATACTAGCTAATGTCCTCGTTGGCATGTTTTGAAACAAGCTCTGGTGACTCATTGTCTCATTAGACCCGAAACATAATCATTTTCCAACATCGCACCTGTTGACAGACTATTTCATAGCCCCTGGCCCAGATGTCATCACTAGTAAACACATACTGTTGATTGCCCGTCTCATGTTTCATTCGCACCCTGGGAATAGTCTTGCGATGCCAGACCATCGGAATAAGCAAAGTCAGAAACAAAGGTACGTACACCCACTGCTCTAGACACAAATAATGTCACTGACCCAAAATGAAGGACAAGCATAAAGACTCGGGAAACCATTTTGTTTTTACTCTCTAATTGTTTCCACCAAGTTTTAGCGATGGAAGCTGAGACATTGTATCAGATAGTTGAGTAAAGCGTTTAGAGACCGACCTGGTAATTTTCCAGGTGCTGGAGCTCGTAAACAACCTGTTCCTCTAGGGCAGTGTTTCCCAACCTGGGGTTTGGGGCCCCTGGAGAGGGGGACGATCACACAATGAGGCTTACTTTAACTTACTGTCGTCCACTGTCTGCCTGTATGTTCTTAATATGATTACAGTCCAAATGTAACTTTAACATAGCCAACTCCCACATGTAACACCATTGTATTAAGTACAGTAATAATCTGTACATTATCTATGGCAGGCCGGAAGGCCGTCGGACTCATGGTGGCGTATAGCAAGTTTTGGACAATAACTCTTGTCATATATTTACTAGGACCTTTACTGCTCCTGATATATGTAAACGACATGACATCAGCTTGTGACTGCAACCTGTTCCTGTTCGCGGATGACTCGGCTCTGCTGGTCTCGGACAGGGACAGGTTGAAGGTTGAAAAAGCCCTTAGCTCCGAACTCGGTTAGCCTGGGTGCCAGCCTGCTTCGCTACGTTCGGCGGATTTATTTTTTCTCTCTGCGCTTCTCAGTCTGGAATGCCTCCTATCTCCAGGAGGCGGGACACAGCAGCCAAGGTTCGAAACCTACCGTGGCTTCTGATTGGTCTGTGGTGCGGGGCGGGACAAAAAAAATGGTGTGATCGTTTTGATTCGTCATTCGTTTGAACAACATCCAATCAGCAACGACGTTGCCTAACGTAACATATGTAGTTCCAGTGTAGTTCTACAAGACGAGTCAATCGGGGGCATTCCAGACTGATAAGCGCAGAGAGAAAAAAAAATCCGCCGAACGTAGCGAAGCAGGCTGGCACCCCGGCTAGAACTCGGTAGGATCTGCATCTGGCTCGCTGATAACAAACTATCATTACACCTGGGAATAACTGAATCCATTCTCTTTGGGTCTAATTCTAACCTTGGCAAGGCCGATAGCTTCACAATCAAAGTGGGTGACAATGTTATCATGTTGCCTAGGTTCCATTTTAGAGGCAAACATTTCCAGTGATAAAATGGCAACAAGAGTAATCAAAAAAGTCAACCAAAGAACACGTTTTCTAGTATAGGATTTCCTGAGTAAGAATACTTTGAGGACTCAGGGGCCCTCATCCAAGGTTACTTCGACTATGCATGCACCTCATGGTACCACAACACCACAAAGGCCTTAAAAACAAGGCTCCAGACATCCCAAAACAAACTGGTAAGGCTACTTCTTGGCCTTACACCTACAACTCATCTAACCCCTGCTCACTTTGCTAGGGTCGGATGGCTCAGGGTTGAGGACAGAGTACAGCAACTTGCAATGCGCCGTGAACGCACACTCCCAGTAGTAGGCCAAGGAAGAACGGCCACCCCAAATCTTTGAAATCGGCCTCATGGTGACGCTATAAGAGGTTGCGTCATGTTTTGGCCTGGAACTCTTGAAACCGTATGTCAGACAGTCAATTTTTCGTTTTCCCTGGATTCCTTGGATCATCATGCCACAACTCCCCATAGACGCCCTCCCCATATGTGTCTGACAACATTTTTTTTCGCCATTTTGCATTTCTTTCAAAACACATTGTTTGCTACCACTCCATGGATTTTGTCCAAAACTCACACAAATCGATACACATTACCTCAGGAGTCATGTGATCAACATGTGCCCTTAGTTCTGGCTCTGCCCAGATGGGTGCTGTGAAAGATTACGTAATGACACGAGTTGGCACAGGGGATGGCACAGGCGGTGGCATATACACAGTGCAAAGCACTGTGTATAAAATGTAGCGACTGGGCAAACAATTTGAGAAAGGGGTTTGACAGGGAAGGACAGTCATGGGTGCTTCTCTAGACATACGCCTGCTTTCATCATACCTGTACTTGACCTTCATATTGCTCTCTCGATTTTCTTGCATGTCTTCCTCATCTTCCTCTTCTTGTGAGCTACAGGCACAGTTTAATCTCAACAGAATGTACAAGGCTGGGGGCTTTGCTGTGGGAGGCTTGTTTCCGCTCCATTACTACGCTGTCTTCCCTGAGCTGTCTTTCACCTCCAAGCCACAGGGGCCCACTTGTCATGGGTGAGTATCACACATACAGTAGCAGGCAAGAGAACAGGGCACTTGTTTTGATAGATAGTGTCATGATTAGGTGTTGTTGTAGGTTTCAACAACGATAAATATTAAAGGTTACAATGTCATTGTGTGTGTTAGTTTCATAGTTAATGGGTTCAGATGGGCCCAGACCATGGCTTTTGCCATTGATGAGATCAACAGAAACACCAGCCTACTTCCCAACGTGACTCTGGCATATAAACTCTATGATGACTGTCTCACACTTGGAGTTGGATTACGTGCAGCATCGTCATTGGTCAGTGGGACAGAGGAGCAGTTTAAGCTGGACGAGCAGTGTGTTGGGTCCCCTCCGGTGCTTGGAATTGTTGGTCATGTTACCTCAACAAATTCTATTGCCATCTCTAGTGTGTTAGGTTTGTACAGAGTTCCCCTGGTAAGTTTCCTACTTGAACCCCATTTTACCATCACCAAATTATTGGTAACTTGCTTATTTACAAATTAAATATGATAAACAATGTATAGAGTATTTTTTACAGCTTGAAGATTTGGGTCATTCATATCACTGCGTAGATATTAGTCTGGAATCTCTGTGTGGAACCTGCGTCTCCAAGGGACGAATCCATTTAATGTTTTCAAGAGAGAGACAGACAGTGAGAGAGAGGGGGGGAAAGAGATTTATTTTTCTCCCCTCTCCGCTCACATGCTCTGTTTGCAGGGGAAATTTGACAAAGAATTTGGTGTATTTATTACACAACACATGTTTTGTGCCTTTTTGCAGATAAGTTTCTATCCCTCCTGCTCCTGTCTGTCTCTGAATCAGTTCCCATCCCACAATAATCGCCCTCTAGTGAGTGTAATTGATATTCTATATTGCCTCATTTAATTTGCTTGTTTCTGTTATTGCTGGAGCAGAAGGCGTCTGTTGACAGTGCCAAAACTGAATTATATATTTTCCAATGTAGAATCTTTGTAGGAGATTCACTGATTTGCCACTAAGTGAATAATCATTCTAGCCTAAAGATTTATACAATCCCTCCATTCTTTATCCAATCAGGTGCGAGCTACACTCCAGATTTTGGGGCGGTTTGGGTGGACTTGGATAGGACTGTTGATTATTGATAATGACTATGGCTACAATATTGCCCAAGTATTCCAGTCTGACTTGGCCCAATCTGGTTTGGGTTGTCTTGCATATTTTGAGGTTCTGCCCTGGAACCATGACCCAGCTGAACGTGAGAGGATCGTCACATTGATGAAGAAATCCACAGCTCGTGTGGTCATTTTATTTGGATATGGGATCCATGTGGTTAATCTCATGGAGGAGGTTGGTGTAATTTAGGGGTTCATAATTATAAGGAATCTGAAATGAGTTCTAGTGAAATAGAGTATGTCCTTGAAGTATGTTCTTGTATGAAGTATGTATGTAGTATGTATGAAGTATGTCGTTGAAGTAATTTAAGTACGACCTTCATACTTTACATAAAATAGGTTGCAATGTTTTGCAGGCATTTTTTAATTGAAAAGCAGTTTAATCACTTTCTTCACACTGCTAACTAATTGCTATATTGTTATAATGATGTTAAATTGCATTGCCCTTAATAGCTTATAAAACCCTGGATTATACACGCACACATACAGTATCATGGAACTGTTGATTAGAAAAGTTCATGATAAACATTTTTTTCCCCTGTATCATTAGTCTTGTATTAAATGGCAGGTAATTGGCTGTATTAATAGGTCGTAATTATTCAAATGTAGTGTAGTTATAAAGCGATAATTAGGGTTGCGCCGTTCCTCTGATTTTCTTAATTAAAATGTATGATTTTATAACAAATCTAAAAAATACAAAAATTATGGAAATCAAGGATAAATGCAATGAAAAAAAAGTCAATAAGGCTTACGAGGAAAAAAAGAAACAAAAAAAAAAATCAAATAATTAATTAATTTACCTCAGCAGCATGGTCTGTCTGTCTGTCTGTCTGTCTGTCTGTCTGTCTGTCTGTCTGTCTGTCTGTCTGTCTGTCTGTCTGTGTGTCTGTGTGTGTGTGTGTGTGTGTGTGTGTGTGTGTGTGTGTGTGTGTGTGTGTACGCATGTACACACAACTCAACAGGTGGTAAAACAGAATGTGACAGGTCTGCAATGGATAGCTGGTGTGAGCTGGTCAATAGAACCAATATTCTGGACTCCTCACTTCATGCCATATCTGGGAGGCACTCTGGGAGTTCGGATGCGTCATGGAGAGATACCAGGTCTCAAGGATTTCTTGTCAAAAGTGCATCCTTACAATGACCCCGACAACAGCCACGGAAATAGCATAGTGAGTCTTCTGTTTGATTTGCCATTCAAGGTACAATTTCAAACTGATGTCTGTTTTTAAATACAAGGTATTTTACTCACGTTTACGTGTTTCTTCAGGTGAGGCAGTTTTGGGAGCACACATTTCAGTGTAAATTTGCACCCGTTCCATCAGAGTGGGTGGATGCTGGCGGAGGGGTGTGTACTGGACAAGAGGACCTAGGAACAGCAGAAAGTACTCTTTTGGATGTGTCTGAGCTCGGGGCAGAGTATAATGTGTACAAGTCTGTGTATGCTCTGGCCCATGCCCTCCATGACATGTTGCAATGTGTGCCAGAAAGAGGGCCTTTCATTGGGCACAGCTGTGCCCGTTTGCAGACAGTAGAGCCATGGCAGGTGAGATATAAATTCACAATTCATGTGTTAATGTGTCTAGTTACATTATTTTTTTCCCCCCAACAATATATTTATTGATTTTTTTTCTTTTTCCAAACAACATTACATTACATTACAGAAAAGAAAATGGTCAATTACATTAAACATTACAAGACAACCACACAAAATAACAACAACAAAAGGACCACACACAATGACAATAGCATCAACACTACTCCTCTCCTAGCCTCCCAATACACAAATCTGAATAGGTGGTTGGTTGTTGGTTGTGAATTTTTGGTCGCGACTTATATCCAGTGGCCTGTGGACGGTGCTCAATCAGACAACTGATTACAGAGCGAAGTCTGAGCAGCCAGCCAATATGCAACGATTTGCACATTCCCCACAATGGGACCGGGGTGAATGATAGGGGGACACAGTAACGTTTAATTAAACAGGCGACGGCGCCACTGCCTGGTTTGTCCGGCCTCTTCCAGGTTAATGCCATTACTATTTTCGCTTGTAAAAGACAGATATCTATAAATATTCGCTCATTGCGCTTTATTCTGTGTCCAACTGTACTGAACACAACTGGAGCCGTACACCATTGTTCCACTGTTAGATCCTCTTGTAGGCATTAAGCTTATATTCAGAGGACTCCAGAGAAAATGACATTAACAGTCTAGTTACATTCTAAAGTACAATAATAATGAATATGTAAATGTGACACTAGTGAAATAAATAAAAAATATGACATTTTTTACATAATAGGATGAAAAAGTATTATTCATTTTCTTACAGTGATGTATAGTGATATTGCCTGATAGTACATGTTTATCAGTGTGTACAATATACACTACTTTGTATATTGTACACAGTAGTTTTGTTTGTTTGTTTGCTTATTTGTTTGTTTTTTTGTCTCTTGCTCTTCATATTTTTTCTCATCACCATTTCTAGCTCATGTATTACCTGGAAAAGATCAATTTCACCACAGCCCTTGGTGATGAAGTATCATTTGATGAGAATGGTGAAGCTTTAACCATCTTTGATATCACAAACTGGGTGTGGCTCCCTGACGGAAGCACAAAGATCAATTTAGTAGGTCAATTTAAGAAATCAGCCTCCACAGGTGAAGAATTCGTCCTTGATGAAGACGGAATCTTCTGGAACTTTGAATCCACAAAGGTTTGTGACTTCCTAAAATATCTACTGTCGAGCGTATGTGAATGTAAGTTCATTTAGACTGAAATTATACTTTCTTACTTTTCTCTGTAGCCGCCTCGGTCAGTGTGCAGTGAGAGCTGTTCCCCTGGAACCCGTGTGGCCAGAAGGAAAGGGGAACCTGTCTGCTGCTTCGACTGTCTTGCTTGCTCTGAGGGAGAGATCAGCAATGAGACTGGTAAGTTTACACGATGTAGCAATGCACAGTAGGTTATGTTTAGGATGATACTGTGCATAGCTGGGCCTTTAATCCATAAAGACCGGGAACGCATCCCGTGTCATTTTTTGATTTCTTTGGGCTATTCAAAAATAGCAGATATGCAAGCTCATAGCGCGGCACCCGATCTGCTATTTTTGAAAAAATCATGAAAATATGTGCAAATCCTTGAATATAGGCCTATATATTTTTAAAGCGGACATTTGTAACTCAAATCTTTGCTTCTGGATATTCTTCAAATGTCTTCTAAATAGCAATTGTTTAGAAAATAATTATGTATCTATATATTAGTGGTGCTCAAACTTTTCCATGTCAAGGACCCCCAACATGATATGTATTTGGCCGTGGACCCCCATCTCAAAATATGTTGTTCCAGGGACCCCAAGAAGCAAAGATTGGAGTTAAAAAATGTTAGATCTGCTTTTGAATAGCCCAAAGAAATCTAAAAATGACACGGATGCGTTCCCGGTCTTAATGGGTTAATCTTACCCTCTTTGTTAGACTCTACAGAGTGCACCAGTTGTCCAGAGGACTTCTGGTCCAGTCCCCAGCGTGACCACTGTGTCCCCAAGAGCGTGGAGTTCCTCTCCTACCACGAGGCCCTGGGTATCTTCTTGACAACCATCTCATTGCTGGGCACACTTAACTGTGCTATCGTCCTGGGAATCTTCATCCATCATCGAAGCACACCTATGGTACGCGCCAACAACTCAGAACTCAGCTACCTTCTCTTGTTGTCCCTCAAACTATGTTTCATGTGTTCACTTCTCTTCATTGGCCGTCCGAGGCTCTGGACTTGTCAGCTGAGGCATGCAGCGTTTGGAATCAGCTTCGTGCTGTGTGTCTCGTGTATCCTGGTAAAGACTATGGTGGTGTTGGCCGTGTTCGAGGCCTCCAAGCCTAGCGGTGCGGACATTATGAAGTTGTTTGGTGCCATGCAGCAGAGAGGAACAGTTCTGGCTCTTACTTTCATCCAGGCAACAATCTGCACAGCCTGGCTTGTGTCTGCCTCACCAACTCCTCATAAAAACACGCAATACCACAGTGATAAGATAGTCTATGAGTGTGCTGTGGGATCAACGGTTGGTTTTGCAGTGTTGTTAGGTTACATTGGTTTACTGGCGCTCCTCAGCTTCCTCCTAGCATTCATGGCAAGGAATCTTCCAGACAACTTCAACGAAGCCAAGTTAATCACCTTCAGAATGTTGATCTTCTGTGCCGTGTGGATAGCCTTCATCCCAGCATATATCAGCTCTCCAGGCAAATATGCAGATGTGGTGGAGGTGTTTGCTATCTTAGCATCTAGTTCTGGCCTTCTGGTGGCATTGTTTGGACCAAAGTGTTATATAATCCTTTTGAGACCCGAGAGAAACACTAAGAAGTCCATCATGGGTCGAGGTGCCACCAAGACCTAGAAGAAGCATATATTCAATGACAATGCATTGTCTGTGTTTTTTAGAACAATAAGTGTATGTGGAGAGCTTTAATGGTTAATTAAATACTTAACAGGAATTAATGATGAATTCATTATAAATTAATGGTGAACTAATGTATGAGTGAATTAAGCCTTAATTAAGCATTAATTACGTGGGAGACCGGGTTGGTTGTCACGGTGCTAATTACAGCCAAACCAGAGGGCGTTGATCAGTCATGTGACATGACATCATGCTCATTTCTGCCTTGGACTTTTTTGGACGACCCCAAACACATTGAGGTGAGGAGAGATTTTATAATTTGTATGGGCCCCGAGTACATTTTCATGTTAGTGTTGTTTCTGTAATAAAACAGGGACCAGTGAGTGTTCCCTGTTGAGGATATAACAAACGACAGTGGGTAAAGATATTGCAAAAACGCCCACAATTGACGACTTGTCAATAGAAAAATTCCATTGACCGGATCTGTAGAGCAGTGGTTCTCAAAATTTTTCATGTCAAGGACCCCCAATTTGAGACTTATTATCCCACGGACCCCCCTTTGAAAATATAAGCCAGGGACCCCCATAAGAGAAGATTTTTACGGCTCTCTAGCAGTGATTTCAACCATTTTAATTTCAAGGACCCCCAGTTTGACATGCATTAGGCTACGGACCCCCATTTAATGGCATGTATGTCTCTGGGACCCCAATTTATATTGTAAAATCAATGTTAATTTAACTCTGAGAGTGTACAAATGGAACCAAATGGACCCGTTAGGGTCCATTTGGTTCCATTTATACACTCTCAGAGTTACAGACCCATAAGGGTCCATTTGGTCCCTGTCCATCATTTAGCTGGGGACCCCCTGGAACCCCCTCAAGCACCCCTGGGGGTCCTCGGACCCCACTTTGAGAACCAATGCTGTAGAGGGCGCAGCGGAGTAACTAAATAATGTTTTCTTTCCGGTGAAATATTTAACATTTTGGCCAAAAAGTGTATTTTAGATGTGAGATGGGGGGCTCAGGGTGTTCCCACTTCGTAGAGTTGGCTTTCAACTCCATAAAACCGTCTTTGTTTTGGTGGGTAACGAAAGTGTATTTTTTACTGCAGACGAGAGGCTGTGCAGCCTGTGGTGCGTGCGGAAACTTCTGGAAAGGCATCGTTTTCAAGATGGCACAGATTCCCTCCCAGCTTATAGGCATTTTAAGCTCCCGCCTTCTTTAAAATGATGTCTTTACAGGAGTTTGATTTTCCTACATTTTTAGTATGTTATTTAGCATACCCAATAGTAACAGAATCCATTGAAAATACCTTCTATAAATTAAGTTAATATTCAATATTGGGGCGCTCGGGTGGCGCAGTGGTAAAAGTCACTGCCCACCACCACGGAGGTTGTGTGTTTGAATCCACCATGGTGCATCCGGCTTTGTCGAGCGTCTACTACACGAACACAATTGCCCGGTGGGCCCTCGGGGGAGGGAAGCCGGGCGGGGGGATATTGGTCATTGCACATACTCCTACGGGCTGGGGCGGCACCTCACCTGTCAGCGGGGAGTGTTGGGCATAGGAGTAGGACGAAGGCTCTACGTCCTCCTGGTGGGTAGTAGGATACGACAGCAGTGACAACACAGAAGTGTGTGGGGAGGAATCAATTGGCATAACGACTAAATTGGGGAGAAAAAGGGAGAAAAAAATAATTGGCTACTCTAAATAAAAAAAACATAAACAATATTGGAATCAATAGATACGCAATGTTACAGCACTTGTGTTAAGTAACATTCACACAGCTACTGTTTCCTTTAGACCACACACACACACACACACACACACACAGTATGTATGATGTGTTTGACCCTTAGATGGTATCAAGTACGACAATTTACTTACCAACATATATCACCGACAATAAAATGTGCATATATATTTTTTACATGATACATACGTATATCATTAAGACACATTTTAACTTCATCTGAAACCTCACCCTGCTGTTCCTGTGAAAACGGTGTGTTTGAATCACTTGATTTGTGTGTAGACAAACTGACATAATCGTGGAGTAGCATTTGTAATCATTTCAGCCACCAGCATTTTATTTGAATGTTTCCTGTGATTACACAGTGGCTACTGAACATTTTGATGTACAAAACAGGGGTGTTTTTCTACATCTTCAATGAAAAAAGAAAACAGAATCATGGAACTCACTTTAACTTTAAAATGCTCCAATTCAATTCACAGTAGCAAGCAACAGTTGCTTGCTTTTTCTAAAGCTCCAATTTGTGTTTTTTTAACTTAAGCTTGGTGTCAATCACTGAAGTTGACGCCTATTTTCTACCAATATGTTATATTACATGGTTAAATTCACACTTGGGTATACTAATGTAATGGTTCCCAAACTGGGGGTCTGGACCCCATGGGGTCCCCAAAGTTTTTGGGGGTCCCCAGATGATTAGCTCAATGTGCAACATTATTTTCTCACTCAACAGTTAACAAACCAACATACACTATAAGTGTATACAGGGTATCTGCACATTTCTACAGTGACAATTTAAGGACTTTTAAGACCTTTCTAATACCTCTAAAATGAAATAAAATAAAATAATAACCATTACTACATAAAAAGTAACCAACAAACTATACTACAGTATAACAAATGGTCAAACATTGGCCAAATTGTCAAATATTACGTAAATAGCTTGTAGTTAAGCTATTTTCACAATATTTATCTGTGGAACAGAGTCGAACTAAATATAATGCCTCAACTCCTACAATTCCAAGTGCTTCTTCAGGGTGAAGGTCCCCAGTTCAAATTATGATTATTTTGGGGGGTCACTGCCTGAAAAGTTTGGGAATCCTTTGTACTAATGCACCAATACTTGTCTCAAATGTCTAGCTACATTTATTAGTCAATTGAAAGATAATTGTAGTAAGGCTTCGGGTTAGGGTCTGTATGAGTGTGCATGTGCTGATCCATGCTTTTTTTTGACCTGAAGCTTATATCGCAATCTGCGCAATAAAAGGAATTTACAGACGTCAGGCCCATGAACAGCTTTTCACTTAGAGACATTTGTCCTTCCGCAGGTTTCTTGTGCGATTTCTGCACGTTTAAGACTGACCGACCTCCCCTACAATTTGTATGAAAGTGCATGTGCCTCCTCACACCAGCTTTTGATCTGAAGGTTCTATCACAATCTGTACAATTAAAGGATTTTTGCCCGGCGTGAGTCCTCATGTGTTGCTTTAGAGCAGACATGTTAGCAAAGCACACGTGACAAAATGTACAGTTAAACCGTGCCTTCGTCCCCGCGTAACTCCTTGTGGACGTGTTCAAAACCGACAGACCCTCCCTGGTCTCCTCCCAATCCACATTGCTGTCTTCGGTATCGGAATCAGAAGAGCGCGGAGAAGAGAGGAGCTGGTTATCACTGGCTGGTTGTTGTTGTTGTGATGTTCCACAGTCCTCCACCCATTTCCTGTGTGTAGGGATGTCACGATTACACATTTAAGTTGGATGATTAATTGTCACTCAAATAATTGCGATTAACAATTTCATTGTGTGTTGAACACTGGAACATATGAAGCCTTTCAGATTCTTAATCAAAAATTGCACATGGGGCAGATATAGAAATATAGATAGAAATAACTGAAATTATTGACATATTTAATAATTTTATACATGTCATTTTTTTCCCACAGAATTCACACATTTTCACAGAATTCACATATTTTCAGATATTAAAAAAGCAGAAATAGCTGATCTACAAGCTCACACGCGTCACTTCGTGAGACATTGTAAGCTTGTAGATCAGATTCAAATAATTGCAATTAGACGATTTGACAGGCATACCTGTGTGATCTCAGTGCGTTTAGAACAGACAGACCCTCCTGATTTTCATCACCGTCTTCAATGTCAGATTCCGAAGAACGAGAAGAGGGGAGCTGGTCGTCAATAGTTGGTTGTGATGCTCCCCAGTCCTCTACATCAGCTTGTGTTTTCATGTGTTGAGGTGAGGTGCTGCTGGCTAGAGGCTCATCATCCTCACTTTTCACTGCTAGTAATGTCAACGTTGACCCGTCAGCCTCCTCTGGTCTTTGAAGTAGCTTCTCCTGTTCCTCTTTAATCTGTGGAAGCTCAAGTTCCTCCTCCTGACTGGAGTTCCTCTCCTGATCTTCGGGGGAAACCTCCTCCTTGCAAACAAGGAGGTGCACAAACTCTGGGCAAAATATAAAATGAGAGTTAACCGTTAAATGTTATAGTTCTTTGCTAGCTATGTTTGTCACACCATCAAACCCTTTACAATTACCAATTAAAAGTTAGAGATTATTGCTTTTGCAACACTCTTAGATAGAAGAAAATTATTATCTTGGAAATCTCCAAACATCACCCTCTCAGTCAATATGGCTTAATGATGTGATGTACTTCTTAACTCATCCACTGCCACCAGGGGCGCCGATATTTATAAGCTCTAGCGGGTGCCCAACAAGGCACACATGCACGCGTGCGCAGCGTGCGTGAGCGACTTTTGTGCGTGCGTGCGCGACGGTGTTTTGTAACTTTATTTCGGTTACTTAGGTTGTTCAGTGGCAATCTGAACCAGGCGATCTGATTTTGGAAAAAAAACAAAACGTTTTTTTTTCTTTTTGACCAACACCCAGTGGGTGCTCCTCACCCACAGTGGGTGCTTTAGCCCCGGGGCACCCACGGTATCGGCACCCTTGACTGCCATCCACTGATGTAAAAAAGGTAATTTTGCTAAATCATTTTTTAAAACAAGATCTCAACGTCCTTCATCTTGCAGTGACACATTTCATTGTAGCACACCCGGACACGGAAATACGTCAAATCAAAGATTTTCGCTCCCGCCCACTTCCTGTTTGGGTTCCGCTTTCAAACGCCATTTTCTCGGCTTTGCATTTCTCCGCCACGGAACACTGTTTCGCATCGCTGTTTTGAAACTGCTACTGCTGCAAAATGGAATGTCGCTGATTGAAAATGTCTTCTCTGGGCCACTCACACAACTACCCTGTGTGTCTACAAACAGTTGAACACACGATCATAAGGGATTTAGCGAGGTCTGTGGCGAGGTGGAAAAAGTAAGTGAGTTTTCCGTTCACATGGCCATGCATGGTGTTTAATGCTGGGCTGGAGGAGAAGGGCTCCGCCACGGCCAGAATGCTCTGTGTGTTTCAGTGGATTTCAGGTGTAGTGGACAGTGTTTCTCCCACTGGTGTAATGACACAATGACAGTGACTGTGACCCATGGTGTGACCCATGACCTTTTTGTTGTATTTATTTATGTTTCTGTTATGTTGCTGTTGTTTTTCTTTGTTGTGCGGTTTACTCGTTTTTTTTGTTTGGGGGGGATTGTATGTTGTTTGTTAAAAAAATATATAACAGGTGACATTATATGCAATGACTTTTGAAATGTTATAGTTCTTAAGCTTTAGACTATACTAACTTACTCAAGCTAGACAGGCCACTTGATAACCCAGCTACAATGAATTAAGACCTCAACCATGCTGCATTATATCAGCTCTGAGATGCAGAGACTGTGAGATAGAGAAGCGTGAGAAAGTGACCTACCAGCATTTTCCACGTGGAGAACATATCCGGATCCATAGATAACTCCATGTGATGTCAATGATGACCCATCAGCATCCTCTGGTCTTTGAAGTAGCACCTCCTCCTGTTCCTCTTTAATGTGGGAAGGTTCTGGTTTCACCCGGATCAGACTGGGACTACTCTCCTCCTGTTCCTCTTTAATGTGGGGAGGTTCTGGTTTCACCTGAACCAGACAGGGGCTCCTATTCTGGAGTTCAGGAGAAACCTCCTCTTTACACTCAGGAAGCAGTGGAATGTCTAGGAAGGAGGAGGAAACATCAGCAGAGAGAAACTAAAATGTTTCAAATTCCCTTTATATACTGATTCAATAAGTTGGTGTTATTAACTGTTGTACCCCCAATCTCTAGGGATTTCATTTTTGCCAGACCCAAGGGGTCGGGCTTACATGAGGCTTTGTATCTGTTTTCTCCATACATGGTATGACACTTTGTCCCCCGGCCCCAGCCAAAAAAGTCTGTCCCCCTTTCGTCATAGAAGGGACGTAGAAGGGACACACGTCATGCGAAGCCCAGCCATTCAATCAGATTTCAACCACTAGGGGTCTGGCAGTACCAGGTCTCCTGGTTCTAGTTTCATATTGCCTTGAACAGGTCTGTCTGTCTGTATCGGAGTGGTGTAAAGCGAGAGTTAAGACAACTCAATTCACTTCAATAGACCAATAAACCGCTCTCTGTCTCCCTCTCTGGCACCTTTACCACCGGTGTTGAACCGGTTCGGTTCTTTTTTTCCCCCGCCTAATTTTGAACCAGTTCAAAGTCTTTCCACTGAAAAGGAATCGGTTCAGAACCCTACAAGTCGGTTCGGAACTGGAACCAAACTATTCACTCTATATGTCACTATTCTACAGGTTGGAACAGGGGTGGGCAACTTTGATGATGGGGAGGGCCACTATATTTCCACACTCACTACAGAGGGCCACATTGCATATTGTCGGGCAGACACCTTATCTCCGTATTTGAACTTTTTTTGTCCGCCATTCTTTGTCACAGAAAAGTAGCACAAATAGCCGATCTACAAGCTCAAAACGCGTCGCGCTGCGACGCGTTTTGAGCTTGTAGATCTGCTATTTTTGAATTGGAATCCTGATATATTTTTTGCTATTTTTGAAATGGAATCCTGAAAGTTACATTTTTATTTAATTTCAAATGCATTTAGTTATACTTATGTTAACTTTATGAAGTTAAATACAAATACATTGGACATTAAAAAGACAATAGAATTTTTAAGCTACTACTATAGACTGCAGTAATTAATGCGGGTCATGTTTGCATGTTTGGAATTTTAACAGCTGAAATCAATAATATATCAGTATTCCCATATTAACCTGCAGGCCGCATTAAGTGAAGGTGGGGGCCGCATGTGGCCCCCGGGCCGCCAGTTACCCATGTATGGGTTGGAAGATGCAGATGCAGATATTTACAATGGCAAAAGCAAGTGAAAAATTATTTAAAAAAAAAAAAAAGGAAAACTTTAACTGCCATTGTCGATTGAATTTCCCCTGTGAAATGGACAGTTCGACCAGTCATATTCGACACATTGCTGGCCAGGCCGGGAATCGAACCTGGGGTAATTAGAGACTTCTGCTCCACAGGCTACCATTCAGCTATGTTGCCTAAAACTGGGGCTTAAAACTGGTTGAAGCACCAAGATTCCAAGAATCTAGAACGGAACCAGTTCTGGAACCAAAGTTATTTTGGTGGAAAATGGGCCTGTGTGTGTGTGTGTGTGTGTGTGTGTGTGTGTGTCTGTGTCTGTGTCTGTGTGTGTGTGTGTGTGTGTGTGTGTGTGTGTGTGTGTGTGTGTGTGTGTGTGTGTGTGTGTGTGTGTGTGTGTGTTACTCACAGCCTGCCTTGGTGTCAGTGCCGTGGTCGTTGTCCTCCATGGTGAAGATGAGAGGCAGGCAGGCAGCAGTCCTCCTCTAGGGGGCAGCAGAGCTCAGGGCTGGCGAGACTCAGGAATATCATATGGTCCTGAGGGGACATTATGTTTATATCATTTGACATGGACGATCACAATCACAATGGACAGACCAGATGCATTGCTTGAGTGTTCTAGCACACCTGTGTGAGGAGGCTTTTCAAAATAGAATAATACTTTAATCTGAAAACCAAATCAAACACACAATAAACTAGACGCGTCGCAATTCCGGGGAAATTGCAGAGTGTGGTTGCGCCGACGCCGGTCGCGGGTCGCGGCCGCCGGGACTCGAGGAATACGCCGGGAGGAATAACGTCGGAGGCTGCGCCAATTACATTGTGTCGTCACTCCTGAGATCGCTTGCGTTTCATTTTGAGAGGATCGATCCCCCCAAAATAAGGTTTTTGCATCAAACGGTTACATTTTGAGCATTCGTGGCGCCCCCTATGGATCAAAGTAGAAATGCTTTTGGGGATTGGTTTAGTATACCACCCTCGACATGTGATTCAAATTTGGGATTGACCGGACGTTTCGTTCGTGATTTATGGCATTTTTGGTCAAACGGGCCCCTCTCGCTAACTTTGGAAGCCATTTACGGACGAACGGTAAGGACAATCAAAATGCCGTTTGGATATCTTTACCGCATGGGTCCATAGATCATGTGTACCGATTTGTGTGAGATTAGGACAAAATTTGAAGGAAAAGGAGCAAAAAGTGTGTTTTGAAGGAAATTCAAAATGGCGGAAAATCTATCCTGACGCAAATGGGCGTGGCCTATATGGGGAGATGCGTCGGGACCCAAGGAATCCAGGTGAAAAGAAATTTTGATTTTACGAGCTACGGTTCAAGAGCTATAGGCCAAAAGGTAAAGTGGGCTGTTATAGCGCCACCATGTGGCCGATTGGTGTAATTATTTTTCTAATAATTTAGGACAAAATTATGAACCTCCCTTCCAAATGTGGTAACTGTAGCTCTTACGGTTTCTGAGAAAAAAATACTTGAATGGGAGTTTTTGCAATTCCCATTAAAGTGGATGGGGAAATTTAATGCACTAATAAATCAATATCAAAAAATCTATCCTGACGCAAATGGGCGTGGCCTATATGCGGAGATGCGTCATGACCCAAGGAATCCAGGTGAAAAGAAATTTTGATTTTAGGACCTACGGTTCAAGAGTTACGGGCCAAAACGTAAAGGGGGCTGTTATAGCGCCACCATGAGGCCGAATGGTGTGATATTTTTTTAAATAATTTGGGACTTAATTATGAATTTTCCCTCCAAATCTGATAACTCTAGCTTTTAAGGTTTATGAGAAAAAAATACTTGAATTTGAGTTTTTTCACTTTTACATTAAAGTGGATGGGGAAATTTAATGCACTAATAAATCAATATCAATTAAACTATTTAACCAATCTCTTAGCAAAATACAAGCGCACGATTCCCGATTTAGACGGTAAGTTTGATATATGGCACAACATTAGGGGAAAAACTGTGGGAGGAGATCCAAAGTATTGGACCGCACTTTCTATCAATAACAATAGTCTGGTTGCCCTGTTGGGCAACCATACTAAATATATAAAAAATAAAATCAACAATGAAAAAATCACATGGGGGCGCACACGTTGCTAAGTTGCTCTGAATAAAGACATTTTCTGACTGTATAAGAGAAAATCAAGTTTACTAATAGTTAGGAGAACTCCGTCAAACATTGCAGTTCACCCACATTTCCCAAAGTTGTGGGTTAGTAGCCTGTCAGAAAATGATCCTAAATGGATTAGCGAGTGGTCTTCTCAACTGGTGACTATGTGCCAGTCAGACATAAAAACAATATCCGTGATCTTACAATATCCTGACTGGCTTATTTGTATATTTGACTTAGCCAGGGGTCATTTTCTTAACCTCGAAGATCTACACACACACACACACACACACACACTCACAATCTCTCTCTGTATGCGTCAGGTAGGGCTGTCACGACGGGAATGTGTAGTTAATGCATGTTTTTGTAATAATAAAACAAATCTACAAAGTAACTAGTAACTTGTGACTAAAGTATAAATAATTAAAATAATTGTAGTGGAGTAAAAAGTAAAAGTTGCTTCTGTAGTGGAGTAGAAGTAAAAGTACTGAAAATTGGAAATACTCCAGTAAAGTGAACATACCTCAAAACTGTACTTAAGTACAGTACTTGAGTAAATGTACATGCAGAGATGGGCAGTATTTGAAATACATGTATTTGAAATATGTATTTGAAATACTTTTTTGTATTTTGTAATTTGTATTTGGCCGGGATGGAAAAAATGAAATGTAATTTGTATCAAAATACTTTCAAATATTTTTCAAATAGTATTTTCTGTATTTGAAATACATAAAATACTTTTTTTTATTTTATGGGCAGTATTTGAAATAGATGTATTTGAAATACGTATTTGAAATACTTTTTTGTATTTGAAATACGTATTTGAAATACTTTTTTGTATTTTGTAATTTGTATTTGGCTGGGATGGAAAAAATGAAATACTTTCAAATGTAGTATTTTGTATTTTCAAAATACAAAAATACGTATTTTGTATTTTCAAAATACATTTCTCTGACCTGTATTTATATTTTGTATTTTGATACTTTGTTTGACCCAGTATTTGTATTTTGTATCAAAATACATTTCTCTGACCTGTATTTATATTTTGTATTTTGATACTTTGTTTGACCCAGTATTTGTATTTTGTATCAAAATACTTTTCAATGTATTTTCGCCCATCTCTGTGTACATGGTTACTTTACACCAGTGGTTCTCAACCTTTTCCAGGCCATGAAACCCCAAAATAATCATATCCCCCCCCCCCTCCAATAGAAGATCTACAAGCTCGTAGATCTGCTATTTTCAAATGTTTTGCCTCTTCATATTATTTGACAATTTGGCCAATGTTTGACCAATGTTTATATAGTTTGTTTAGGTGTTAAAAAAAAGGCTCTATGCACAGCAGCCATAATGTGAAGACATCCACAGGTGTTACCAATGATACTAATGAAGGCTCTGTTCCATTTAGTGTATCACAGTGGTTCTCAGATTTTTCAATTTCCACGACCCCCATAACTCTGAGTGTACAAATGGAACCAAATGGACAAGGTGTACAAGTTTTCGTACAAGTACAAGGTCAAAAAGAAACAAGTTCGTACAAGTACAAGGAGGAACCAAACGCACAAGAGTGTACAAATGTACACTCTCAGAGTTACACACCCGCAAGGGGCCGTTTGTTAACCCCTTAAGGAACCCCAAATGTCCCACTCACTGGTGTAGCAGAGTGTTTCCAGTGAGCCACCATGCACAATATCAGCACCCTGACTGTTTGACCACAATGGAACAGAGCCTTCATTAGTATCATTGGTAACACCTGTGAATGTCTCACAATATGGCTGCTGTGCAGATAGAGCCTATTGTAACTGTACTGTCATCTGGGGACCCCCCCCCTCCCCCTCGACCCACAGGTTGAGAACCACTGCTTCACACCACTGTGGGAAACCCATGATAACGTTAGTTTTGATGCTAACATAACAGCAGATCCATTTCTAACCATTTGTACCAAACGTAAAAGACAAGAATAAAGCAGGTTAACTTTGACTCACCGCTGAGTGTGTTTATATCTGATATATTATAACTCTATGGTTATATCTGATAATATCTACTGGTACTGGAGGACTTTAAATAAACTACACTCGTCTCTCTGGCAGCGAACACAACAACATGACTGACCGACCGATGACCTGGATATGACGTCATAAACAAGATCCCCCCCCCCCCAAAAAAAAACAAAGACGGTGAGCGCCATCTACTGGATTGATTGATCGATTGAACATTTACCCATTTAGGCTATACCTGAGGCCAGTTTTTTGAAACAATATCTTAATTTATTTTTTCTTAATAAATATTTGTAAAAGTTTTCACAATTTAACCAAAAATAGCAGATCTACAAGCTCATAGCGCGGCACCGAGTGCTATGAGCTTGTATATCTGCTATTTTTTGAATAGCCGAAGAAACCTAAAATGACACAGATGCGTTCCAGCAAAAGAAATCTATAAATATATAGAATAATAAATGTTTTCCTTGATAATTACGCTAGACCAAACACAAAGCAGACTTTAATGGTGGTTATAAGGCATGATTTTGTTTATTTAATAACGACCTTAGAACAGTAACAACCTTAATAACAGTATGGCAAATGATGTCGTAAAATTAATGCAAAAACATACAGTATGCATGTGTACATACTGTACTGAATGTGGACATGTAGTAAAGCCAACTCAACACACAAGGCTGCTTCTTTCATAATAATGCAACAAAAGTGACAGATCATGTAATATAGGCACATTAGCATTCTACTGTACATCAGTGGTTCTCACACATTTTCATGTCAAGAGCCCCCAAATTGATACGTACAGTATATAAACCTTGGTCCCCCATTTGAAAAGATTTGATGCTATAGGGACCCCCATAGGAGAAGATCTTAGTTGTTAGATTAGATTAAGAACGGAATTCTACAGCTACTGTACGAGAGAGAAACCCATGACCCGAATAGTAATTCTTATGCAGTACATTCTCTCATTGGATTACCTTCTACCTAGCGACATCTGAGACAAATTAACCCCTTTCAACCTGGCGTCCCTATTTTGTGCATGTCTTAGGCAACAAGTAAAAGGAAAAAAAGAAAAAAGCTGATCTACAAGCTGACAATTTAAGTCACAACGTGTTGTGAGCTTGAAGCTATTTCTTTCACTATTTTCGAAAAATAGTTTTAAGTGGTTTAAACTGTTGCTCATTTTACTGGGAGCCCCCTGGAACCCCCTTAGTGACCCCTGGGGGTCCCCTGCCGGACCCCACTTTGTCTAGAACCAGGGGTTCTGGACAATCCAGTGTTTATCATAGTTTATTTAAGCCATTCAAAAACGTCCCAATAAACGTTTTGAAGTTAGCAATTCAACTACCAGCTCAAGAACAGATTTGCTCGATTATCCGGACAGTTGAAATGGATCAGAATTCACACATACTCAATGATGTACTCTGGATAAATCTGCAGTTTGTCAAAGATAACAAAGATGCCGGGGTTGCTCTCAGAGTCAACACAGCTATCGTAGAGGCCTGGGCCGCCGTCTTTGGCAGGGGGGCGCACGTAGGAGCTGCTCGCCTTGGCAGAGTCCCCCACGAGGACCAGAACCACAAACATGAACTTCCTCTGGCTGCCCGGCTTGGCCTTGGCGTATCGATCGGAGTAGGACGCGTCTCTGGCGAAGTAGCTGCCTAGACAGTGAGAAGAACATGACACAAGCACTTTGAAACACATGAACCCTACAGTGTCCCTAATGTGGGGGGCGCGAACATTCCACAAAAATACATTGTGTTGCGACGTGCTGTGAGCTTGGAGGTTGGCTATTTTCGGATAAGATATTTTGTGTAGAGTGAAAAAACATATAGGTATGTAGGGTTTAAGTGGTTAAGAATTTGACAAGTTGTGCATGCTTGTAGATTGCTTCTGACCATGTAGATCTTCCTTTGTTGCTCTTTTTATTTTCGACAATTTTTCACCCCCAAAATAGGGATGCCAGGGGTAAAGTGGCTAAAACTTAAGCACATACATAGAGTACAGAAGTCCTGACGTCACTCGTTCATCCCCTGGTTCGTAAAGTAATTTCTCTATGGAGAATAACATTGGGTCATCGTAGAATCGTCTCATATAAGAATTGTGGTCCCAAAATAAACAAACTGTCTCGGCGATATTGTTAGGGAGGAGGTTCTGTATCGTTTATGATAGTCAGTCACTTATATTTGATACAGTCTGTTTCTGGCGAAAATGTAACTAATTTGGCGGAAGTAACATTATCGTTTTCTCACCGTCAGTTGATGCTTCATATCAATAAGAGTCAAACCGCCGGGGTCATTTGTTTATTTTTGGAACACAGTTCTTATTTGACGCGATATTAAAGACATCTATGGGAATTCAAAACGGGGGTGGAAAACCGCGAACCAGGTAGGATGTGTAAATTACGTCAGACTTCGGTGCTCTATGTCCATTGCGTCTTCCTTGTCACTAATAGATGTTGTCAAGAGCAAGTATGATAAAGGCTACAGAGGCAGACGTGTGTATACCTTTGCCGTAAGCTGTGCCGTGGACGCCACACATCCTCCAGTCAAAGTTCTGTTCACAGATGGCATCGATCAGAGACTCGTCCGTACCGTGGAACAAATACTGCTCATTCACAAGCCTCCCCTTGGCTCTCTTCTGCATCTGCTCCTTCTGCCTATAGTATGGGAGTAAATAAAGTAAATGTGTTATGTACAATACTGTAAAATTCAATATCACAATATATTTGACCTAACACCTCTATCGATATTGTGACAATATACCGTGTATGTATTTGTATTATTATTATATATGTTTTCTTAAACCATTTAGATCTGAGGCCGATTCTAAAAACACCTTCTAAATCCTTAAGTTTTCTGAAAAACTTCAAATATTTATTAAAAAATTACAAAAAATGTATGTTGCCATATACTGTACATAGCAACAAGAACCCCAAAAAGGGTTGCCGTCCTGAAAGGTATAGTTACAAATAGGGGTTCCTGCCCACCAACAAAAATAGCAGATCCCACAACTCGTCACAGTTCTGCGTGTTGAGGGCTTGTAGATCTGCTATTTCTGCTGTTTTTGAAAATCATTGAAAGTATAAAATAGGGCTTAAAGGAGTAGTTCACCTCAAAAATGACTTATTTTCTATCAATTTACACACCCCACGAAGCCTTGAATTCATGGATTTTTTTTTAGTTTTTGTCGCATTCGAAGCCGATAATTTGATGACCAGCGGAGTCTTCGGTAGGAGACTTGCAGATTCTCCTACTGAGTCCCCTATTGACCGATATATAAGAGAGAGGCCTAAATTTCTATTTATTCGAAAAAAGGCTTGTATTATATTATTATTGTATTGTACAAAAAGAGGCTTGTATCAAAAGAGAGGCTTTTAATCGCTTGTTTCAACAGCGCACCGGTCATTAATAGAGACCCGGGTTTTAATTGAATAGAGGTCACTATTAGAGGACTTACGGTAGCTTAGAAAACCGCTTCATGTGTGAAAGGAGCATTTGATTTACCATTGGAAAACTCTCCAGAGGGAGGGATTCTGGATCCTCTTGATGCTGTGGATGGTCCTGGAGGTCATGGTGCGCTTAAACAATTGCTCAATCATCTTATTCTCCTTCATGGCGTTTGTGACAGCGATCAACTGAAAGAAACAGTACAGTACAGATGAATAGGTTGTTAGCATACGTGTGGAAACATGTATTAGACAGGAAAAATAAAACAAAACGCACTGTGAATATGAATGCACATTACCGTGAAGGTAATCTCTCAAGAACAGATTCCGACCTGCGGTGGAATCTGTCGGAGCGGTTCGTCCTAACCAGTGCGCATTGGCTAAAAGTGGGCGTGCCTTCAGATCAGGAAGTGGGCCGCGCTTTACCCAATCAAATGTAGTGGGCGGGATTCACGTGTCCATCCACCATGATCCACCCTCCCCCCCTCGAAACTAGCCGAAACTAATTTAACAATAGCGTCCTCGGAGCGGACAAAACCACGGAAAGATATTCACATTTTAAATTACTCTTTCATCATAGAAACAAGTGGGCTTATAACCAAAACCATCCATGTTCTCTGGGAGAAGTGGTGTTAGTGTTCCGTGTAGAAATATTGTTAGTGGGAATGAAAACATGGTCGCACCAACCGGAAGTGATGCGCTATAGGCAGACATGAAACCGGTGTTTCCCTGCGCTCTAGTCTAACATTATACTCCTGCCAGACTCCACAGAATATCAGAAAAGCAGAGGTCGCTGTTTTTCATTTTCTGTGGGGTCTGGCTACGCGAGACTACCGTGAAGGAAATCTCCGGCAGGGCCGTCTTGTCCCAGTGCTGCGGGACGGCCACGGATGAGGACGAGCTGGCGCTTTCTGATGACACGCTGCCGTGGAGACACAGAAGAAGAGATCGAGGTTATGTTGCATTTTTCATTCGTTTTTAATTTGTTACATTTTTTTTTCTTCCAATTTCAGTTTAGTTTTTGTTAGTTCCCAAAGTGGGTTTGCTAGTTTAGTTTAGTATTTAATTTGTGAAAAGGCTTAGTTAAATACCTCTTCAGCTTGGCCTCCACCTCACGAGACGAGACAAAGCGAGGTCTCCTTCTGACCGCTCTCTTGGTCTTGTAGTCGACATTCTGCTGCTGCATGTCTGAAAGAAAGCCAACACAATTAGCCGCATCGTGACAGTACTGTAATGTTTCTGCACACAGTCAAGTCTTCGATGTAAATTTACCTAGGAACCAAATGGACCTGTAACTGTACTGTGTACAGTCAGTGGGTTCTTTTACCTTTGCAGTAGAGAATGTACTTGTGTTTCCCGGCTCCAAAATTAACCTCAATGTCTGCATCGGCCAGGTAAACATTTTCCAGAGTTTGAGACGTGACAGAGGCGGACTTAGCACCTCCTCCACCCTACAGTGAAAGCACAAAACCATGTTTATATTATCATTAGTTTAGGGGTGCAACAGTTAATCGAACTAACCGACTGAAATCGACTACAAAATGGATCAATATTAATAAAATAATAGATTTAAAAAATCAATGATCACTATTGTGAGCTTGTGGATCGGCTGTTTTTGCTATTTTGTAAGTATAAAATAGGGCTAAAGTGGTTAATCAGACTAATCGATTTATTCAATTATAAAAACTCTATTAGAATTAGTGTGTCGATTCGTTGAAAATAAAAATCCACAAGAAATACACGCGTCTTCGATTGTTCGATTAATTGAAAAAGTAATCAATAGAATAATCACTCAAAAGAGAATCGACAGTTGCAACCAGGCCTGGAATTTCATCATTTTAGGGGCAAGGCCACTTGGCCTTTGGTGTTGTCCATTTGTTTAGGGCACAAAGGCCAAATGCCAGGGCAGGAAGGCCATCAAATGAAGCAAGATTTTAGTCCATTGAAATAATTAATTGGATTTAAGGGTTATGGAAGGAAGGAAGGAAGGATTTTAAATGTAATATGTAGACTATCTGCAGTGAAATAAATTTAAAAAATCCATGCTCAGCCCTGCACCAATCAAAGTCACTGGATTGGTTTAAAGATGGGGACTCAGGGGAGTTAATAATTCAGGATCTCAACAAAAGACAAGAAAGAGACAGACAGAGGAGAAAGTGGTACAATCAGCTGGGGCATTAAGGCCACTGTGGCCTCAGGGCATGCCATTTTTAGAGGGGCACAAGGCCAAACTGAGGCAACGACAGCCATGGCCTTCGTGGCCTCCCTGAAATTCCTTCCCTGGTTGCAACCCCACTGTAAATTATGAAGGAGGTTGTAAATTTAGCCACAGGAGGGCGCTGAATGCACCAAAACAAGCTTGGGCTGAAACACAATGCCAGCAAACATTAAAGGCCATGGACCAGGTGGATCAACTATGTGCAACTCTAGGTTGCTTTGATTCATAAATATGTTTCTTTTACTGCATGAGTATCTGTGTTGCCGTGCATCGCCTGCTTGAAAAAGAGCAGTGGGGTACTTAGTCATAATACTGTGCACTGGCAGAATTTGATGGATTTCATTCAATAAATAACATGTTGTCACTGTAGGGCAGAAACCTTGTATCTATGTATTTCATCTTTTTATGTTTTTTTCATAAATCAATGTCCTATTTTATACTTCTCGTATAGCTGATAGCTGATCTACAAGCTTGCGGTTTTACTGTGAGCTTGTCCGCTGGTATTTCCCTCTACACCAAATTCTCTTCGCCATAAATAGGCGATCTGCAACCTCACAACACGTTGCAATCAACTATTTTCCCCAGAATGTTTGCCCTAGAATAGGGACAGTGGGGTTCATGTGGTTAAAAAACAAGTCTGATTAAGTTATCCGTACTCCGTATTCCATCCATATCCCAGTCTCGTCCTTGTAGTACCACAGCCACTGTGTTGTCAGGATGTAGTGGGGGGGCTTGGAGACGGAGGAGGCGGTGGACAGACGACGGACAGGAGCCCCCCCGCACGTCATGGTCACAAAGTTCACCCACCGGTTATCGCTGGACGCAGGGCTGAACAGAAGCAGAGGGAAACTTCAGTCACAGGGAGTTTCTGTACATGTATACCCATTATTGAATTGAAAGGGGGTGTAAGTGATATTTGTTGTTAAAATAAGTGTTTTTGAAAGTAATCATTGTTATAGAGTGTTTGTTCAGTAACAGGGGTCTCCTCGTCTCTCCAGCTCTACAGTAAACATAAAAGAAATGTTCAGGTTGGCATGGCCCACGTTTCCACCAAAATGACTTTGGTTCTAGAACCGGCTCCGTTCTAGATTCTTGGAACCGTGGTGCTTTCACGGAACCGCGTTTCCACCAGTTTTAAGCAGAACCATTGTGATCAAGGATACGTCATGAACGGAGGGCGTTGATGTTTACAGTCTACAGACAAATAGATTTTATTTTATGGATACAGGATACAGGATAAACAAGTTAAACCGGAACTGGAACACTATAAAATTGAAGCTGATAAATTATCTTTGGGGGTTCTTTCACCTGACTGGATAAAATTGTTATCCCTAACTGAAAATGTATTTTCTGTTTACTAAAGAGCTGGAGAGATGGGCAACCCCTGTTACTAACTCTATGAATTCTACAGCAATAATTACTATCAGAATATAACCTTATAACTTTTTAACAACACCAACAAAATCACACCTGGGGTTGATAGACAGCAGTCTCATGAACAGTGTGGGTTGAGGCGGTTCATCAGGGCAACTTGTGTCTTTCTCCGGGTCACAGTAGGCCTCCTCGATGTCCTCCATGTTGGCCAAGTCCTTCCAGCTTCCATCACTGTCTAGGACCTGCCACTTGTATGGTAGATGGTAATGCACACGGGCACACTTCTCTGGGAAAATTAACATACACATAAGAAGAAATATGAATCCAGCAAAATCACAATTGCATGCAAACTCTCTCTCTCTCGCTCTACATGTAGATTCAGATTCACTTTATTGTCACTTGCAATGCACTTTTTAGGTACATACATGTGAAATACTTATGCTCGGAAGCTCCAATAAAATAAAAAAACATGATAAAACGACCTAAAACACTCAATAAACAATAAACACAGGGCAAGGATATCAGTCAAATACAGTGCATAGTGCAAAGTACAAAGTACAGAGAGTTATTGCACAGTCACTTTTCACTGTGCACTTGTTGACTTGGAAGTTCATGCTAATGGCAGGAGAGCACACACGTTACCTTTGAAGCTGCAGTTTCTGCGAATGAAGTACAAGCAGATCTCGTTTCGTTCCGTCTCACTGATTGGGCTGGTAGCACCAGGGGCACTGCTGGAGGCCTGGCGAGTACGTGCCACCACCACCGGGGGAGGTGCAGGACACGCTGCAGGACACACAGACACAACATATTCATATACATTCACTTTACAGTATGTTGATTTAGCCTCACTTATACTTAGTCGTGCGCCGCGTCATGTACCGAAAAGAATAACCAATCTACAAGCTCACAATGTGTCACAGTGCGACACGTTGTGAGCTTGTAGATCAGCTTTTTTTTTAAACCAGGCATTATTTTGTATAAATCAGGCATTATTCTCAGTACCGGCAATAGGAGCAGGTTTTCTCCGCTCCTGCTGGCCCAAGATGATGAACTTATTCCTGTAGATCTTCTCCAGGTTTTGGATGTTCTCCTGGCTGAGTCCTCGACCGCTCAGGATCTTCAGGATGTGATCGCCGACATCGTGGGCCCTCTTACACGCGCGTCCAAACTTACAGTCGCCGCGGGCATTGTGCAGGCAGAGGTGCAGGTTGGAGCACGAGGGTCCAAACCTACAGGAGCCGTGCACACCGTTGCCCTTGTTGTAATGAGGACATACCTGGAGACAGACAAGCAGATGGGACGCTGATACATTACAATTTACGATTCAATTGTGAATTGACTATTCACTCGTGCAACCAAAATAATAAATACGTGCAGTTTACACCAGTGGTTCTCAAACTTTTTCATGGCAAGGACCCCCAAATTCACACTTATTAGCTCGCGGACCCCCATTTGAATAGATATGCCAGGGACCCCCATAAGAGAAGATTTTTACGGCTCTATAGCAGTGATTCTCAACCATTGTAATTTCAAGGACCCCCAGTTTGACATGCATTAGGCTACGGACCCCCATTTAATGGCATTTCTATCTCTGGGACCCCAATTCATATTGTAAAATCAATGTTAATCTAACTCTGAGAGTGTACAAATGGAACCAAATGGACCCGCTAGGGTCCATTTGGTTCCATTTGTACACTCTCGGAGTTACAGACCCATAAGGGTCCATTTGGTTCCTGTCCATCATTTAGCTGGGTACCCCCTGGAACCCCCTCAAGTACCCCTGGGGGTCCCCGGACCCCACTTTGAGAACCAACGGTTTACACCAAATGAGCTCGGTACATAGAAATACTGTACATACTGTATGAACAGAGCAATACCTGTAAGTACATTTGAATACAGGGTCCCCACACATTTTTAGCAATGAATTTCCAAAACTTTTCCAAAACTTTTCCAGAATATTTAGCCCAATTTCCAGGCCTATATAACAATCATTCGGCGCAATAATGTGTCTCTTACTCCTATGTAGAATGCCCAAAGATAGGCAGTGTAGCAAAAATAAAGTTTGAGACATACATTAGGCTGCCGTCACACAGCCCGTTCGGCGAAAAACTACTTATGTTACATATTTCGTGTAATATTATTCATGTTTATGAAAATGTTTTGTTTTAACAAAATCAATAGCCAAAAACAATGCATAGCCAAATATTTTTCCAGGACCCTTGATAAATTCCAGGATCTTTGATGATGTTTGATCAATTTCAAACCTTTTCCAGTACTGGATTTTTTTAAATTTTATTTCAAAATATTTCCAGGAATTTCATGACCGTGGGGACCCTGTGAATAAAATGCTGCTATCTGTCGCGAAGGTTTTATACCAAGTGAATGCAAAACATTGAAACACTGCTGTCAATTTTCTAAAGTTTATACCAAACCAACCTTCCCTATATGAATGTATAACTATTTCTGACTTTACTGTACTGAAGCCAAAACCAAATAATCTTACTATTGTGTACGCTACTCATATAGAAGATGCAGCAATAAAAATATTTTATCTTGAAACAGTCAAACTGTACTGCCATTCAAACAGGTGTCTCTCTCACTGACCAACCTCAGGCAGCAGGTATGGATCGTTCTGTAGTAACAGCTGGAACAGCTGTGTGTTTGTCAGGTGTTGAAGATCAAGTTTCTTCAAGAGGGCTCCACTGTCAGGAGAGTCCAGGCTGTGGGTGTTTTTGCATTTGTTCCTGAAAATAATCATTGAAGAACAATGTTTTATTAATGGGCATAACTCTTAGTTATCATGCAAAATCAGAGTATATGGCACTGTTGTGTACATTAAATGTTTCCTCGGTGAGAGAATGAATCGCAACTAAATATCTTTCAGTCGATATTTGACACAACAGATGACAATAATATAATGAAAAGATGACATGAAAATGAAAGAGCGTAATAGATTGAAAGGAAAGGAGGAAAACGGACAGCGTTCCGGTTGTCTCGGAAGGCAATGGGAGTCTGACAAAGGACCCAGTGTTGGTAAAACCTACATATGGAGTTCCAGGAGGATGAAAGGTTAACCCCAAGGACACACACGTAATCAGACGACCCTGATGCAGTATTTTGGCTAAGCAGTTCTGCTTTCTCAGTTAACACTAATGCAGATGGCTCCTTTACATTCCCAGCTAGGACACTCCATACTGACACTGACATAATCATAACAATGTGTACTTATAATTGCAATAATTCAGATTCCAGTCATACAGTATGAAGTGATACTCAAATGAGGAATAATAAATGAATAATAGTAGTTAATAATTGTAAATCAATAATTAAACAGGAATATAAATTGAATTTCCGTTACAGTCACATAAACAGACTGCAAAGAAAAGCAATGTATTTCTTCTGCTTCAAATGAACAAGGATAACAGGTAAACAGCAAACCTACAGTAGCATCTATCTAAAGAAATCACACCCAGTGTGAAGTGAGCGGTGATATTTATGAGTTATTAATTTCATCATGCATCTCGGTAGCCAATCACAGCACGTCCTGCGAAGTTACGTGCTTACATTTTTTACATTGTTATTAATTTCATCATGCGTCTCGCTAGCCAATCACACCGCGTCTGCGAAGTTTGAAGTTAATTTCATCATGTGTCTCGCTAGCCAATCACAGCACGTCCTGCAGAGCTTAGCCTATGGGCATGTTTTCCACAGCATGGCGTCACAGCGAAAGACACATTTTCACGACGGAAAGAAAAACTTTCGCCACGGATGGGTCCTAAACCCTCTTATAGGAGCGGTTACACCGCTCAAAAACAACATACTATCTGGGTAGTAGAGCGGCCCCTTGGGAATCGGAAGGTTCCCGGTTCCATGCCCGTCTCCCCCTGGGTTCAGTGTCAAAGTGTCCTTGAGCAAGACACTGAGACACATCCCAATGAGCAGGTTGGTGACTTACAGGGTTTCTAATATCTAATTAATTAGGCCTCCTAAAATAGGTTATAATAATTATGTTATGAAGAATATGAACTCACCCGTATCTGCAATGTCCGCACACAAAGTACCTGCACAGGTGCAGGTGCTCGCAGTCTGAGGAGGCGCACTCGGCGGGGGGTCTCTGGCAGACCCTCAGGGATGTCCTGGCCACTATCACGCTGTCCGGGCTCATGACATAACCTGAAGGATACAGGATAGGTGGGCATTAGGGACATCTGGGCACCTCCATGTAAAATTGGCTATTTTGTCCAACATGTTAACACATGGGGTGCCAAAACCGAATACCCTTCGGTTTTGCAAATAGTTACGCGGAGTGCCAAAACCGAATACCCTTCGGTTTTGCTGTCTTTTTGTTTTTTTCGTTTTTTCCCACACGGGAGGGGCTGGAGCAGCTCTGGGAGTACCCATTGTGATCCTGAGAAGGATAGGCCAAATAGATCACCGGAAACAAAAACATGGCTCCCCATCCGCTTCCCGTCTATTTCCTTCTTTAAAACGCCTATATCTCCGAATCTGTTTCCGGTGGGGAAAACCGGTCATGCGCGATGCGCGATCCGTCCCCGTTGTAACTCGCGAGTGAAATGTTATCGTTCATAACAACGTAAGTTGTTATGAAAAAATGCTGGCACCCAATGTGTTAAAAAATAAAATATTAAAAAAATGGAACATTTTGAAAATGTTTTAAAGTAATGTAAAGTATACATAATGTGAACATGCACGGTACACTATAACACTATAATAATACGAATAATAATAATAATAATAAGTAATATGAAGTATACATGATGTGAACATGCACGGTACATCCTTATCAGACTTAATTAATTATCCTTAAACTTATTGTTTATGCCCCAACATTTGGGGGGAAAAAAGAAGCCAATTAGCCAAGTAGCCAGCCAAGTAGCCAACACAGAGGTGCCCACCTATACTGTTACCCAGTGGTGTAAAGTAACTAAGTACATTTACTCAAGTACTGTACTTTTTTTAAGGTATTTTTGAGGCTAGTACAATTTTGAGGTATTTTGACTTGACTAGAGTATTTCCAATGTTCAAAACTTTTACTTAAAGTACATCTACACTACATGGCAAATATTGTACTTTTTACTCCACTACAATTATTTGAACACTTTAGGTACTAGTTACTTTGTAGATTTAGATTATTACAAAACATACCAAGGGCGTATCGTCATAGAGGCCAATGGGGCCATGGCCCGGTCTGGAAAACTCTGCTCCCCCACTGCCCCCAGGGGGGAAAAAAACAAAAAATCTACATAACAACATTAGCACGCCTTTGTTTTCAAATCGGGCTTATTTGCATTCGGCCGGATAGTTAATGGGTGGCCATTAAAAAACGGTTTCCCCGTCAAACCGGTTCTCTTGCCAGGTAAACAGTTGTTTTATTAGTTTTATTGTGTTTTATTCACGTCTCTCTCTTGCATTAACGCTGATGGTAATTCTCAATAGACTGTCACTTATCAGCCGTCGTTGCGCGAGCCCCCCCCCCGCGAGGGGGCGGGGGCGGGCGGTTTAAGAATCTGGCCCGGTCCACGTTAGAACCCACCATACGCTAGTGAAACATACGTTCACCACTTCAGACCTATAATTTCGGCCATTTGGAAATAGCCGATCTACAAGCTCACAATACGTCACAATTTGACACATTGTGTGCTTGTAGATCTGCTATTTTCAAAAGATTTTTATCCAATTTATACATTTGAAAACTTGTGAAATGGGGCATTCTATTGAGTACTTTTACTTTTGGCACTTTAAGTACATTTTACTTTTACTTGTAACAGAGTATTTCTACACTGCAGTATTGATACTTTTACTTAAGTAAAACTTTTGAGTACTTTTTCCATCACTGGCTGTTACCAACCTGCAGACTTCTCCTGACCCTCCTGGATGGAGAACTTGTCCTGGTCACACAGCACTCTCAGCAGCACAGACTCATCCACTGTGAACTCCTGACTGATCAGATGGTCCAGATGTTTGAAGTCCAAGCATCCCTGGTTCTCACACAGGGCCGTAACGATGAACCTGGACCAGTGGTGGAAAGTACATTTACTCAAGTGCTGTGCTTAAGTACAATTTTTAGGTCTTTTTTTTTTTTTTTTTACTTTACTGGAGTATTTCCAATTTTCAGTACTTTTACTTCTACATCTCAGAGGCAAATGTTATACTATCACACTGTCCGTGCTCATATACACACTGTCCCCTCCATTTTTTAACAGTAGGCTACTCATCTTGTTCTATTTGTTTTAACAGTAGGCTACTATATATTTTTTCAATCATTTTATCAGGAAAAATCTGGTCAATAGAAAAATTCCATTGACCAGATCTGTAGAGGGCACTGTGGAGCAACCAAAAACATGTTTTTCCTTCCGGTGAAATATTTTATTTTCT
This sequence comes from Gymnoscopelus microlampas, assembly GCF_963454915.1. Lineage (NCBI taxonomy): Eukaryota > Metazoa > Chordata > Actinopteri > Myctophiformes > Myctophidae > Gymnoscopelus > Gymnoscopelus microlampas. The sequence continues at coordinate 8,789,852 of NC_139943.1, read as the reverse complement.
GGCCAAAAAAAGTGTATTTTACAGATAAGGTGGGGTGCTGAGAGGGTTCCCACCTCCGAGAACAGACTTTCAACGACACAAAACAGCCTTTGTTTAGGTGTGTAGTAGCTGTAGTATACAACCCTCGTAGACGTATTTATGATTCTGACGTTTTAGAATCATAAACGTCTACGAGAGTTGTATACTACAGCTACTGTAGGTGTGTAGCGAAACGGTCTTGTTTATTTTCACTTGTTTTGCTGGGGCGTGAACCCTACAACTCTCGTAGATTGAAAACGTCAGAATCATCAATACGTCAACGAGAGTTGTATACTACAGCTACATTAGGGCTACAGTCAGACCCCCATTTAATGGCCTTTCTATCACTTGGACCGCAATTTCTATTGTAAAATCTATGTCAATTTAACTCTGAGAGTGTACAAATGGAACCAAATGGACCCATTTGGTTCCATCTACACTGTCAGAGTTACAGACCCATAAGGGTTCATTTGGTGCCTATAATCTATCATTTAGCTGGGGACCCCCTGGAACTCCCTCAAGGACCCCTGGGGGTCCCCAGCCGGACCCCACTTTGAGAACCAATTGGTCTAACGCTCTGGACCAGGGCTACCCACCACAGCCCACCTGTCCTGTTACCATTTCTACAAGTAGTATACTTGATACTTTTACTTTAAAATGTATCCACTTAAAATGTATCCACTGACCTGGACACCGCAGATGTCATGATGACGCTGATCAGAACCTCTGATCAATCAACTCTGTCCTGATCAGAACCATAGACTGTCAAAATAGATTAAAACCAAAGACGGTCAAGATCAAAACCAGACTGTCAAATCGATCAAGACCATAGACTGTCAAATAGATCAAAACCATAGACTGCCAAATAAAGATCAGATCCATAGACGTACAAATATAGATCAAAACACACCCGGGTTCGGATCGTATCGTGTCACCAGCTGCTATAGACTGTGTAAAGTGAAGTCACGAGCCTTCTTCGCGCACGCAGCAGCACCCGCAGAAAGCTTGGCTTCCTTCTATTTACTGCTCAGTGCTCATATCCGGTCTAGAGCCCGCCTCCAATTGCCCGGTGACTTCCACTCACACACGCGACTGGTTCCGTATCCGCTCTAGAACCGGATCTGCGCAGACTTGGCAGCTCCGTCACAACAACATGTAACATTTCCACAGAAACGAAACTTATGCTAAACTGAAGCATAACAAACAAACAGGGTGAAGGGAACTTAATAAATTGTATGAAAGAAAATTGGCAAAAAGCAACTATGCTTAAAAAAAGAAAAATTGGCTAAAATGTAATTTATTACCCCTTGACACATGAACAGTTTAAAGTAGCTGCATTCTGTGTTCCATTTCTGGGGCTGCGCACTTTATTCTGTAACGTTCAGTGGTGGAAAGTATAAGTACATTTACTCAAGTACTGCACTTAAGTAACATTTTCAGGTACTTTTAATTTACTGGAGTATTTCAAATGTCGTAATACTTCTATTCCACTACATCTCAGAGGCAGATATTATACTTTGACTCCACTACAATTATTACTAGTTACTTTGTAGATGTTTAGTATTATTACAAAACATACATTAACCACTTACAGCCCTATTTAACTCAACAAAAGAGGTACTTATCAGTGGTGGAAAAAGTACTCACATGTGTTACTTAAGTATAGCCTCGTCACGTCCCTGCATGGTTGAAAGTGGACCATATGTTCCAAGCTCTATCGACTCACTCACTGACAGGTCGTATGTAATAATTTATATCTGCTAAGAAGTAACTAGTGTAACTAAAGTTTTCAAATAATTGTAGTGGAGTAAAAGCACAATGCCTGCTCTGAGATGTAGGGCAGGAGCGGAGTTAGCCCTGAAACAGGTCTGTCATACCATGACAGACGAGCGTCATGTAAACCATGGCTAGAGCGGAGTAGGCTATAAGTAAAAGTATTGAAATTTGCATACTCCAGTAAAGTAAAAAATACCCCAAAATTGTAGTTTTAAAAAAAGCACAGTACTTGAGTAAATGTACTTAGTTACTTTACACCACTGGGATAGTTGGGCATTAGGGACATGGGCACCTTGATATAAAATTGTCTATTTTGTCCAAAATGTAACAAAAAAAAAAGAAAAATGGTCTTAACTGGTAATGTATCGTAATATTAGACCTTAATTGTCGAATGTTTAAGCATGTTCTAATCATGTATTATATTTCACTTTAAAAGATTTTCCAAATATACAAAAAACTAAATAACATTTTGGAAAGAAATAGCCAATTTAACACCGAGGTGCCCACTCTTCCTTGGTGCCCATCAATCCTGTAACCTTTAATTTGAGTTTTACAATTAAGACCAGTGGCCTATATTCTCTAAATACAATAAAATAAATAACATTGTTACGTATAACCATAGGTTGATAATTAATGGTCCCACGACAGCATGGTGCCAATGACTGCAGGGCAGGCTCTGCTTCACCAAAGAGGACAGTGTAGGCTACCTTAGCAACCATCAGTGTTTACCTTAGCAACCATGGAGGACGACATTGCTGAGATGGAAGAAGACCAAAACGCCACACAAGAAGAGATAAAGCGTCTTTATGGACGCGTCGAGGAGTTAAAGTAAGGACACTCTAACTTATTAACAGACATTTTGCTCTCCATATGGTATAGGCTACAATAGTTTATTTGGACAAAATCCTCACCAGTCACCACTTAGGCTATTCGAAAGGCTAATTTCTGTTTGTTTGTTTTTTACATAAAGCATCACTTACACAACCTTTAACAGACATGATCATGTACATGTGTCTAGTGCTATGTCATAATCATGTGTTTGACTGACAACAGATAGCAAAAAGAAAGTGTGAC
>NC_139943.1:8771984-8784484 GCF_963454915.1 Gymnoscopelus microlampas | reverse complement strand
GAGAAGACCCTGGAGGATTACAGGGTGATGACACGCACGACATAGACACACACACACACACACACACACACACACACACACACACACACACACACACACACACACACACACACACACACACACACACACACACACACACACACACACACACACACACACACACACACACACACACACACTCATATCATATGTTGGAGATCACATGTTGGAATTATATTTGACCAGGAGTATCTATAATTTGACTCAAGTACTGATGATGAGTTCTTTGTCCACCACTGCTTCCATCCCCCTGCAGGCCATTCTAGAGGAGGCACAGGTGCGTCTGACAGAGACCAGAAAGGACCGGTACGAGTTTGAACGCGATGCAGCCAAACCTATGAGGGAGAACAAAGAGGAGATGATGGTATCTGAGAAGGTCCTCCGCTACCTCTTGGACAAGATGAAGTCCAAGGTTAGTCGTTAGCTAGATTTGTTGAGACATGCCAAAAAAAGCATAATTAATTTATTGTCTTACCGGTGGTGCTGACAAAATAAACAAAATTAGTTGAAATCTAACTGTAGTCTACAATATGTGAAGTTGCTGAAATGTTTGGTATTCATGTATGAATGCAAAATAATGACTTTAATTTTATTTTATTGGTTTATTTTACCATGTGTGGCTGTCACATTGCAACAGAAAATAGTTTTACATTTATACTTCAGTGCAAATAAGCCACGTTAATAGCAATGTGAGTAGTACATTAATAGATCCAAGCTAAGGAGCTACAACTGGCAGTGATTTTAAGATTTATTTTTTTATGCATGCGCGGGTGCTCGTGTGTGCGTGCACAAGGATTTTGTGTTTTATTCTTTTGACAGGTATGTTCATGTATATGCATTTTTGTAAATAAAAAAAACTTGAACCAATCAAAAACACCCAACGCAGGACAACCAGGTGGAGAAGCTTCGGCTGAAGAACCAGGCACTGAGAGCCCAGAGCAGAAAACTGCAGGTGCAGCTCCGTCAGAGGAGAGAGACAGAAGAGGACCTGAACGAGGTACGGACAGGAAGTGTCATCACAACTAGGTCCAGAGGCTCCACACAGGGACGTGCACAGATAGACTCTAGGTGGTGCTGGAGCAGCTGCCCTTTGCCCTCTTGACCAGAAGTGCCCTTTTGAAAAAAAAGGGGAAAAGATTTTTTTTCCAGTTTACAGCAGGGGTCTTCAACAGGGGGTCCTCAGAGTTACTACAGGGGGTCCGCCAAATCTTTATGTGATATGATTTTTCTTTTTACCATAACCACTCGAAACCTAGCATCCCTTTTCTGAGGAGAACTTTAGCCAAAAATAGCAGATCTACAAGCCCACAACGCCTCGCGCTGCGAGGCGTTGTGGGCTTGTAGATCGGCTATTTTTGGCAAAGAGGTATAGGTGTAGAGGGAAAAAAGAGCAGACCAAGTAAAAAAAAAAAAAAAAAAAAAAAAGAGTATAATTTACTTGAGCAACTGCCCCTCAAAATGTCTGCACGCCACTGGCTCCACATAAAGAGGACAGAGAGGGACATACGTTTAGGGCAGTGCTTGGCAACAGGTGGCCCGTGGCCCAGAAATGGCCTGCCAGCGATGATATCTGGCCCGGCAAATTATTTAGTAAATATTTAACAAATGATGTGACAGTCCTACATAATAGGCTAGTAGTGATACTCAAAGTGGGGTCTGATAGTTTGGAACTAAATTGACCCTAAAAGGTATGTACTACAAGAGTGTACAAAAATGTACACATTTGTACACTCAGTTATGGGGGTCTATGACCTAAATTTGCATATTAAACTGGGGTTCCTTGAATTTAAAAGGTTTGAGAACCTCTGGGCTATAATGTCCAAATAGAGAATCTACCCCCACCTGAAGAATTCCTTTATCCATGTTCAGAGTGAATAACGGCCAGCTGTTATTTCTAAGAGACCTTGAGCTCAGCTATACTATGAAAGCTTGTTTATCTCCGTTCAAAAGGGAGTCTGTCTGTCTCCAGACATTCTTTTTGAACCTTTTAATGAACTAAATATCCCCTTTGTACGACATTCAAGGATGAGGCCTGCACAAAATGATGGTCAAACGTACTTGCCGACCCCTGCTTTAGGGGGTTCAAGAGAGTCCCGAGCTAAATGATTGATAGAGTTTAAACTAAGGTTAAAGATGCAGTTTTTTCAGTTGAAAATGTTCTGCTTTCAAATAAATATTATATTTCCTTCCTTACATTTTAAGATAAATAGACTATCGTTCTTCAAAGTATAAATAAGCTGAACACTTTGTGATGTACATCCATCCAGGCTGAATTCCAGCACCAGAAGATCAGAAACAGTGAACATGTGGGGAAGATTGATGAGAGCAACAAGGAACTGTTACGACTCAAACTGCTGTCTGGAAGCACTCAACAACTCACCTCCAACAAGGTAACTCCACCTTATACTTTGGTATGAAGTACCTCCATGTACACTGAAATAGTGTACACTGAACACTGAAATAGGGCATTAATTTATGAAAAAAGCAATTATAATATGAAATATGGATTCAAGGTTTCTGTCCAACAGCAATTATCTGTGTGTGTGTGTGTGTGTGTGTGTGAGACAGCAAAAGAAGCTGCAGAGCGTAACGTGTGAATCAGAGCAGCTGAGTAACGACATCGCCAACAGGAAGGATCTGCTGTTGAAAATTGAGGCGGAGACCACCCAGGTCCACGAGGTATGTCACGCACGCACGCACGCACGCACGCACGCACGCACGCACGCACGCACGCACGCACGCACGCACGCACGCGCACACACACACACACACACACACACACACACACACACACACACACACACACACACACACACACACACACACACACACACACTCGTTTTTTTCTAACTATGTTAGTGTTTATTTCTCAATAATGAACTGCTCCCCATTGATTATCCCTTGCATAATTATTGATCATTAACCACTTACTAAGCTGTGTTTCAGCTATTCAAAAATAGCAGAAGTACAAGCTCACAACGCATCACATTGTTGCGGGTTAATTGATTTAATTTATAATTTGATTAAGTATTGATAATCTAAACCTGCAAAGTAATTAGTAACTAAAGCGATTAAATAAAAGTACAACATCTTCCTCTGAGATGTAGTGGAGTACAAGTATAGAGTATAAAATAATGTATAAAATTAAATACTCAAGTAAAGTAAAAGTGCCTAGAAATTGTACTTAAGTGCAGTACTCCAGTAAATAAACGAATCAGTTGTATAAAGATATAACAGGATATTTTTATACAAGTAGATTCTGACAAGTCCCGGAAAAGACGCGCTGTGATTGGCCAGTGGTCAGGAAGCTTGCCTTCTCAAAAATAGCGGCCGCGATACAGGTCACTCCAATGAACTGCAGAGGCCAATGAGGTATCTAGGTTTCTATATCTATGGTGTTAAAAAGACCACCTCGAACCTTGAACCTTGACTCTTGAACCTCATGTCCGCCTCATGTCCTCATGTGCCTCATCGTCAGGAGCTTTCAACGGCAGAGAGGCTGAACCAGAAGCTGTGCAGTCAGCTGTCAGAGTACAGCGTTCCGGGGGTCCTGCAGTACATCCAGGTCAAGGACAAACACAACAAGCTGCAGGGCAGCCTCCGCACCTGGGAGAGGAAGATGGAGCTGGCCGAAGTAAAGCTTTAACCTCTGAGAATGCCATCAGCGCGGACACAGCCTGTCACACACTGTGTAGTCAAGTTTCCCAAACACTGAGTGAGGACCCATTTGTGGGCCGTGGACACATTTCTATGGGTCACGAATATATATCCCTATGGTATTTTTTTTTTTTAAAGATCAAAGAAATTCAATGAATTAAAAAAACAAAACAAAAAAACAACCTTAAAAATAGCAGATCTAGAAGCTCAAACGCGTTGCATCGCAACATGTGAGCTTGTAGATCTTCTGTTTTCACTAGTTTGGGTCGCGGGAAGACATACAATTTCCCTTTTGGGTTTTCGGCTAAAAAGTGTGGGAACCACTGGTGTAGTGTATACATGAAACATCACCTCCATATTTTACCTTATTGTGTTTTATTCGTAAATTAATGCCCTACTTGCCCTATCACACAGTGTCACTAAAAAGTAGCAGAGCCGTAAGCTCGCAACACATTTTGAGCTTGTAGATTTCTACTTTAGCCATTTGTTTTCCTTTGAATCCTGAAAAGTAACAGTTTTGTTCATATGAGGTTTTCTACACTGTACATATGAAATATTATCTGTATTTATATGATCAGCACAGGCACAGCCTGTCACACTACACTGTAGTACACACATTCTTAAAAAGAGAAAAGAAAGGTCAAGGACAAGAAGCGAAAATAGGCGATCTACAAGCTCACAATGTGTCGCGATGCAACGCATTGTGAGCTTGTAGATGGGCTCATTTTGAAATTAAAATAAAAGACATGGGGACCCATGGGGGACCTCAGGCAATTGAGTATGATGCAGTTTTAAGGGTTTCTGAGGCACATTTTCTAAACATTAGATCGATTGATTGATTGAGTGATTGATTGATTGTGTTGTTCCCCAGATGACAATGAAGACATCTAGCAAGTCCTGGAATCATCAGAGGATCTCTGCTGCTGGTGCTGGAACCAAGGCTGAGGCTTTCCAACCCTCTGTAAACCTTCCAAACATAGTCACAACCACAACCATATCAGCCTAGCATGTTCAGTACTTGTTAAGGGTGACGTAACGATCGCATAATCGTTACGCCATCCCCACAATGAAGTGGCGATGACGTAATCATTACCTCATCTCCTTGTCTATATTAACTCCACCTCCTGCCTTTTCTTGTTTGTTCTGTTATCAAGCTCATCTTAATTTACAGTTGATAATCTCATAACTTTATTGTAAGCTTACTTGTGTGGTTCCTTAGAATGACATTGGTTATTATTACTTGACAGTCCTTTTCCGAATCATCACCCTTGAGAATAAAAATATAATATGTAAAAATTGTTGGTTTAAGACATTTCTCAGAACTTTGAACTTTCATCTAACAAACTTCATATGTCTGTCCACTTTTTCCAATGGAAACCAGTTGAGAAGGTCATAGTCTATCACTGGTAAACATATCATAACATTTTACTGTTCCATATTGGAGAGATCTCACTTTAAAATCACCTATACGACTCTGACTCAACGGTAACACAGACATTTCTCAGAACTTTGAACTTTCATCTAAAAAACTTCTTCATATGTTTGTTCACTTTCTCTCATGGAAACTAGGTGAGAAGGTCATAGTCTATCACTGGTAAACATAACATTTTACTGTTCCAAATTGGAGAAATCTCACTTTAAAACCCCCTATATGACTCAACTCATAGACATTTCTCAGAACTTTGAACTTTCACCTAATAAATAACTTAATATTTTACTTTTTCAATGGAAACCAGGTAAGAGGGTCATAGTCTATCACTGATAAACATATTATAAAAGTTTACTGTTCCAAATTGAATTAATGTCACTTTAAAATCACCTATACAGAAAGTCATAGTCTATCACTAGTAAACATATATTAACATATTACTGTTCCAAATTGGAGAAATCTCAATACATAATGGTAAAACACTTCATTACTGCTGTTTGACATCAATCCAACCTACTACGGTGTATGTGGAATTACGGATTACGGTATTGCAGAGCATTCTGGAATTATCTGCCTATATAACTGGCAAAAAAAAACTTGGATTGATGTAAGTCTAAGGGTCCTTTAGAGAAACTTTATTACGTAAAAGAAAAAGCCATCTAATGGTTTCAATAGAGCGTGCCAATGCGTCGTCACCACGGGGGGCGTTGGCATTGGGCGTGGCATTGGGCAATGTTAAGTCAACCTGGTTTTTACCCCTCAAAGATGTCCGCCGCTACCAAAAGACACTTGTTGACGCCCCTTTCAGGAATTTTGGCACGCTCTATAGCACACATTCTATGAATGCAGTATATGCTATGTGATGTATTGGTGCCATGTCATGTATTTGACTATTTGTGTTTTATTACGCTTGTGTATATCCTGGGTTTAAGTTATATTGTGTTTACTCGTATATCTTACCAAAATAAAATAAAATACAATATTTATTTATTAGTATAGAGTACATAACAAGACTTTGACTCTTATGATCCAGGTTGGTTTGTTATATAATCATCTTGATTCGATAAAATTGTCAATTTAAACACTTTCAACCTGGCATCTCTATTTTGTCCATGTGATCATAAGTGTAGATGTTCTAAAATGTATTGCATTTCATCACTGCAAACAGTTTCCACATCAAGGACCCAGGCATTTGCATTGATTGATTATTATTGATGGTGAAGATGACAATTAGAGTAACAGCTGTTTACAGTTTACTTGTCAGCCATGGTCCGGTCCATCCAGGTACGCAGTGCAGTGATGCGGGCCAACCGAGCAGGCTTGCTGTGAACGCCTTTCACGTCCCAGGAGATCAAACCAACCAGGGTCCAGGGTTCCGTTCCACTCTTACACACCAGGGGGCCTTCAGAGTCACCCTGAAACAACAAGCAGTTGTTTTTTAACGTGTTTCATGTCTAAATGTCGTATCGTTGTTTTCCTCTCTTTTTAGTTTAACTCATTCAGTGCCAACGACGTGTAACACGTCAACACCGTGTTTTCAGTGTTTACGCTAGATGGCGCTGTTCGCCAACCTATGAGTCATCCTATGACTTCTGGAGAAGAGTATACCCGGAAATAGCGTGATCACAACAAACCCAGCCCTGTCCGATCTAATGTTAAAGGATTTAGAAAAATGCATTTTTCTCTGCTTTCTTGTTTTTTTCTTAGTTTATGATGAGAACAAGCTATATTCAACCGCCAATAACTAAAGAACGGAGGGTCGTAGTGACACGCTTTTACCCCCGATGGAAGCAGAGACACGCCTCCGTCTTTTGCGACACTCGGTGCGTCGATCGTCGACATATTATGTGGCTCTTGAAAGATTATAGTAAAAATGGTCCAGCCCCAGCCAGTGGTCAAACACTCCGTGCCAGGATGGAAGTTGTCAGTGTCAGCCAGACACACAGGGGACACATGACTACTCATCTGGGCAGGGTGTAGGTGTAGGTGTAGTGACAGTTTGTTATCGGTAAGCCAAGTACGGATTTTGGTGAGTTCAGACTTGAGAGCTGGGAGGTATGGGGCCCTTTATTATTTTTTGAAAAATCATGAACATTTTGTTAAAATCTTATTTTTTATCTTTTTATCTTTCTATCTATCTTTAAAGCTAACATTTTTAACTAAAAGCTTTGCTTCTGGGGTCCCTGGAACAACATGATGAGATGAGATGGGGGGCCTTGAAATGAAGTTTGAGCACAACTGATATTTATACTTTTACTTCTACTCCACTACAGCTCAGAGGCAACTATTGTACTTTTACTCCACTACAATTATTTGAAAACTTACTAGTTAATTTGTAGATTTTGATTAATATTACAAAACATACAATACCCACTTCAGCCCTACAGTATATACATTTCAGCCATTTGAAAAAAGCAAATCTACAAGCTGATGCATTGTGACAGACAGACAGACAGACAGAATAGATTAGTGTCATTGTTGAAGTCATTGTTTGTCACCTGAACAGATCAGCTCCAGACTGGAGAAGTCACTTGCAGACCTCATTGTTACACACTCCCTCAGTGAAGACTCATCTCCAACACAGTCAGATCTTATCTCCCATGTAGGTTGACGTGTAGAACCATCTCTCACTCTTGTAGAAACAGCAGAGCCACAGTGTAGCGCACTACACACTACAGATGATGTCTTATGGATCCAGTATTCAGGATCCACTAGTCTCCATTCTTTCTGGTGTTTCACCTCCAGTCTACCAGCACAATGACTGGTTCCTCCCACCAACCTCACAGGCTCTGTACACAGACAATAGAATATGCATTAAGAACTGTAGTGTCCCTATTTTAGTGTTAACTGTCAGCAAAAATAGACGATCTGTAAGCTCACAACTCGTCACAATACAAGCTTGTAGATCTGCTATTTTAGAGTGAAAACGGGAGTGGGCCTATTAGAGCCCTTGGGAATACAGTGAACTAAATATAGGTTTTAAGTGGTTAAAAAGTATTATTATTTGACTGTAAGCTAATAATCAAAGCTAAAGTGTAGTTTGTCTTTTACCTGAGCAGGTGAGTCCAACAGTCTTGTCAGGTGAGCAGGTGTTTCTAGTTGAGTCTGAGGTTCTACAGTCCAGGAGAACAGACTCGTTGCCTTCACACTGGAACTCTTTGGTCCACATTGGAGCCTTCACTTCTCCATAGAGCGCCCCCTGGAGGACTGAAGGAGCACCACAGCTAAGCTCCCTACAGGCCACCTCTGCATCCTGCTGGTCAAAGTCACCTTCACACACTGAGACCCACGACTGATTAGACTTCACCTCCACTCTGCCTGAACACACACTAGTCCCTTTCACCAACCTTACAGACTCTGGAGAGAGAGAGAGAGAGAGAGAGAGAGAGAGAGAGAGAGAGAGAGAGAGAGAGAGAGAGAGAGAGAGAGAGAGAGAGAGAGAGAGAATTTAAGGATGGTTTTGTTTATTTTCACTACTCTTGACTTTTTACATCCATATCACGGTAACAAGCGCTCTGTCACTTTCTCACATCGCAAGACATATCCATAAGACTCGTTGTCGTCAGCAGGGATAAGAACGTCACTAAATCACTCCCACGCCAAACTTTTATTCCCCCCTTCTTTTTTTCTTTTTTTAAAAAAAAATCCTCAGTTAAGTTTCTCTCACTTTAGCTGCCTTTAGTCCACTGTGTTGTTGTTTGGACGTTAAAGGACCCCATGCCGGCAAAAGCATGTGTAGTAGGCTAGGTGGCTAATTTGTGCCTGATGGAAAATGAACTAATATTAAAATACTACTGCTTTTTACAAGCTATAATAGGCCTATAGATAGATGTCATTAATTTAATTCCCACATAATTTCACCAGCAGTTTATCCAATATTAATTAATAATGATATTTGATTGATGCAAATCCGCCCAAACTGTGGTTACTCACGATCCGCACTCCTCTAGTGAGCAGGGTGGGGCTTCCTACAATTTGTCTTAATGGCTCATTGGAGAGCACCTGGGCCCAGTGCCTCCAGGAGTCTATAAATAGCCTGTCCATGCCATTCTGTGATGAGAGCCAGAGGGGACAGACCTGCTGTCTCCAGGGGCGTGCACAGACATTTTGAGGGGCAGGTGCTCAAGTAAATTATACTTTTTTTTGTTGACTTGGTCTGCTCATTTTTCCCTCTACACCTATACCGCTTTGCCAAAAATAGCCGATCTACAAGCCCACAACGCCTCGCAGCGCGAGGCGTTGTGGGCTTGTAGATCTGCTATTTTTGGCTAAAGTTCTCCTCAGAAAAGGGATGCTAGGTTTCGAGTGGTTATGGTAAAAAAGAAAAATCATATCACATAAAGATTTGGCGGACCCCCTGTAGTAACTCTGAGGACCCCCTAGGGGTCCCGGACTCCCTGTTGAAGACCCCTGCTGTAAACTGAAAAAGAAAAAAAAAATATTTTTCTTTTTTTCAAAAGGGCACTTCTGGTCAAGAGGGCAAAGGGCAGGCGCTCTAGCTCCACCTAGAGTCTATCTGTGCACGTCCCTGGCTGTCTCCACCAGCTCTACTCTGTTATATTATGTTTGACTACATTCAATCCACCCTGCACTATATGCTCCACTCATGCACACTTACACTACTGACTTACTGACTCCACACCTCATTGGATCCTTAGGTTTATCCTGTTCTATGATGTTACTTTACCTTCAGTATATGCCTGAGTTGCCTTTTTGTTGGAGTTTGTTTAATAGACTATTTTCTATATAAAATAGCTAGATAGGCTTGCTATTTTCTGTTGCCCTGCAGCAGGCTTCACTATCTTTTTGGTTGGCATGTTACACCACTGACAACATTAATGAGAGTTTATTTTTAATTCACGTTTGTTAAATGTGTTACCCATAGACAGGTTTCCTGTTAGTAAACATTGAGAGGAATATGACCGCGCAGCTGCGGGGGGAAGCCTATGGGTGCGTTTGGAAATTACGCACCGGAGCACACTCGCCTATTAGTTTGTATTGGCCAGTGCGCTCACTGCCGCTCAGGGCTGTATTTTCGAACGCGCCTTCCACCCCCAGGCATGCGCAGATTGCGCATTCTGCTCTGTGATGACGTCGCTCGGAAACCCGTCTATACAATCAGGTCTGCTCACGTCACGTTTCAACTGCGCCGACGGTCGCGGACGCTAGACGCTAACGGCCCATTTTGTGTTATACGCAAAAATGTTACCCAAAAGAATTTGGTCTGAGCATGCGCAAAATGGCGGCGTCCATGGATTATTATTATTATTTCTATCGTCTTTCTAAGACAATTTCTACGTGGATTTTGTTGTTTACAAAGTAGGATGTGGCCATGCAAATGGTGGTCGGTAGCCGTAAAAAAAAATATTTTACCGCAAATATATATATATATTTTTTTTTCTGTTGTTGGTGACAACTATAGTGCGTCCCATGGACGCCACGACGGTGGCATGAATGCGTCCTTACTCAATAATGTGCTCAGAGACGCAGGACAACAGGCCTATGAGCATCTCTGAGACAGACAGACAGACAGACAGACAGACAGACAGACAGACAGACAGACAGACAGACAGACAGACAGACAGACAGACCGACCAGACAGTATAGATTAGTGTCATTGTTGAAGTCATTGTTTGTTACCTGAACAGATCAGCTCCAGACTGGAGTCGGACGTTTGAGACGACATTGCTCCACACTCCCTCAGTGAAGATTCATCTCCAACGCAGTTAGATATAATATACCATGTAGGTTGACGAACGTCACGGTATAGAACCATATCTCTTTTCTGTAGAAATAGCAGAGCCACAGTACAGCTGTCTACACACTACAGATGATGACTTATGGTTCCAGTTCTCAGGTTCCACTAGTCTCCATTCTCCCAGGTGTTTCATCTCCAGTCTACCAGCACAGTGACTGGTTCCCACCAACCTGACATCATCCGGCTCTGTACACAGACAATAGAATAAGCATTAAGAACTGTAGTGTCCCTATTCTAGTGTTAACTGTCAGCAAAACTAGGCGGTCCGTAAGCTCACAACTCGTCACAATACAAGCTTGTAGATCTGCTATTTTAGAGTGAAAACAGGAGTGGGCCTAGTATAGAGCCATTGGGAATACAATGAACTAAATATAGGTTTAAAGTGGTTAAAAAGTAATATTACTTTGACTGTAAACTAATAATCAAAGCTAAAGTGTAGTTTGTCTTTTACCTGAGCAGGTGAGTCCAACAGTCTTGTCAGGTGAGCAGGTGTTTCTTCTAGTTGAGTCTGAGGTTCTACAGTCCAGGAGAACAGACTCACTACCTTCACACTGGAACTCTTTGGTCCACATTGGAGCCTTCACTTCTCCATAGAGTGCCCCCTGGAGGACTGAAGGAGCCCTACAGCCAAGCTCCCTACAGACTACCTCTGCATCCTGCTGGTCAAAGTCACCTTCACACACTGAGACCCACGACTGATTAGACTTCACCTCCACTCTGCCTGAACACATACTAGTCCCTTTCACCAACCTTACAGACTCTGGAGAGAGAGAGAGAGAGAGAGAGAGAAGAGAGAGAGAGAGAGAGAGAGAGAGAGAGAGAGAGAGAGAGAGAGAGAGAGAGAGAGAGAGAGAGAGAGAGAGAGAGAATTTAAGGACTTTTAGACCTTTATAATAGAAAAAAAAGTAAAACACAATTGCTGCATCAAAAGTAATCGACAAACTGGTCAAACAATGGCCAAATTGTCAAATAATATAAGAAAGAGGCATTTTGTAAATAGCCGATCACCGACACCACAAAGACACCCATGTTCGTGTCAAACTACTTCAAAACGTTAAAGACGTCCACAATCACAACACCAGAGGGAGCTCCACGACTCACGTTCAACCCAGATTTGGCTCAAACAAGGGGTTAAATTTGTTCTACTGCTATGCCACCAAAATGTGGAATGCCCTACCAACAGTCATAAAAAAATGTGAAAAGTATGAATCCTTAGTTCAAAACCACTCTAAAAGAGCACTTACAGGTGGCTGCAATTCGGGAACTGGCCCCTGTAAAAGGTCAAAGCCTTTTTTACAGAGAGAGAGAGAGAGAGAGAGAGAGAGAACGAGAGAGAGAGAGAGAGAGAGAGAGAGAGAGAGAGAGAGAGAGAGAGAGAGAGCGTGAGAGAGCGAGAGAGATGGAGAGAGAGAGAGAGGGAGAGAGAGAGAGAGAGAGAGAGAGAGAGAGCGTGAGAGAGCGAGAGAGATGGAGAGAGAGAGAGAGGAGAGAGAGAGAGAGAGAGAGAGACAGACAATTTAAGGACTTTTAGACCTTTAGACGGACGGACAGACAGACAGACAGACGCGGCAGGTCAATAGAGAAGGGCAGACACAGACAGACAGACAAAGAGAGACA
>NC_139943.1:8715027-8771784 GCF_963454915.1 Gymnoscopelus microlampas | reverse complement strand
TAGTTAGTGTGGTTGCCCTAACAGGGCAACCAGACTATTGTTTTTGTTACACTTTATTATTCTAGATAAACTTTATTTCAAACCGCTACTCCTCCCACAGTTTTTATCCCCCAATGTCGTGCCATATGTCAAAATGACCGCCTTGACCGGGAGGGATAAGGGATTGGTTGTATAGTTTAATTGATATTAATTTATTAGTGCATTAAATTTCCCCATCCGCTTTAATGGAAAAGTGAAAAAACTCAAATTCAAGTATTTTTTTCAGAAACCGTAAGAGCTAGAGTTACCACATTTGGAGGGGAGGTTCATAATTTTCTCGGAAATTATTTAAAAAAATATCACACCATTCGGCCTCATGGTGGCGCTATAACAGCCCCCTTTACGTTTTGGCCTGTAACTCTTGAACCGTAGGTCCTACAATCAATTTTTTTTATTTTTTTTTCACCTGGATTCCTTGGGTCACGACGCATCTCCCCATAAAGGCCACGCCCATTTGCGTCAGGATAGATTTTCCGCCATTTAGAATTTTCTTCAAAACACACTTTTTGCTCCTTTTCCTTCAAATTTTGTCCAAATCTCACACAAATCGGTACACATGATCTATGGACCCATGCGATGAATATATCCAAACGGCATATTGATAGTCCTTACTGTTCATCAGTAATTGGCTTCCAAAGTTAGTGGGAGGGGCCCGTTTTACCAAAAATGCCAAAAATCACCAACGAAACGTCCAAATGTCACAAAAATCGGTACACATGATCTCTGGACCCATGCGATAAACATATCCAAACGGCATTGTAATAGTCCTTACCGTTCGTCCGTAGTATAGTTTAATTGATATTAATTTATATAGTGCATTAAATTTCCCCATCCGCTTTAATGGAAAAGTGAAAAAACTCAAATTCAAGTATTTTTTTCTCAGAAACCGTAAGAGCTAGAGTTACCACATTTGGAGGGGAGGTTCATAATTTTCTCCGAAATTATTAAAAAAAATATCACACCATTCGGCCTCATGGTGGCGCTATAACAGCCCCCTTTACGTTTTGGCCTGTAACTCTTGAACCGTAGGTCCTAAAATCAAAATTTCTTTTCACCTGGATTCCTTGGGTCACTACGCATCTCCCCATATAGGCCACGCCCATTTGCGTCAGGATAGATTTTCCGCCATTTTGAATTTTCTTCAAAACACACTTTTAGCTCCTTTTCCCACATATTTTGTCCAAATTTCACAAAAATCGGTACACGTGATTTATGGACCCCTGCGATAAACATATCCAAACGGCATTACGATAGTCCTTACCGTTCTTCCGTAAATTGTTTCCAAAATTAGCGGGAGGGACCCGTTTTACCAAAAATGTCAAAAATCACGAACAAAGCGTCCAATCGATCCCAAATTTGAATCAAATGTCGAGGGTGATTTTCTCAACGAGTCCCCAAAAGCATTTCCACTTTGACCCATAGGGGGCGCCACGAATGCGCAAAATGTCACCATTTGATGCAAAAACATGATTTTTGAGGGGGTCAGTCCCTTCAAAATGAAACGCAAGTGATCTCAGGAGTGACGTGAAAATGTAATTGGCGCAGTCTCCGACGGTATTCCTCCCGGCGTATTACTCGAGTCCCGACCGGCGTCGGCGCAACCACACTTTGCAATTGCCCTGAATTGCGACGCGTCTAGTTTGTCTTTTACCTGAGCAGGTGAGTCCAACAGTCTTGTCGGGTGAGCAGGTGTTTCTAGTTGAGTCTGAGGTTCTACAGTCCAGGAGAACAGACTCACTACCTTCACACTGGAACTCTTTGGTCCCCATTGGAGCCTTCACTTCTCCATAGAGCGCCCCCTGGAGGACTGAAGGAGGCCTACAGCCAAGCTCCCTACAGACTACCTCTGCATCCTGCTGGTCAAAGTCGCCTTCACACACTGAGAACCACGACTGATCAGACTTCACCTCCACTCTGCCTGAACACATACTAGTCCCTTTCACCAACCTTACAGACTCTGGAGAGAGAGAGAGAGAGAGAGAGAGAGAGAGAGAGAGAGAGAGAGAGAGAGAGAGAGAGAGAGAGAGAGAGAGAGAGAGAGAGAGAGAGAGAGAGAGAGAGAATTTAAGGACTTTTTGACCTTTATAATAGAAAAAAAAACACAATTGCTGCATCAAAAGTAATCGACAAACTGGTCAAACAATGGCCAAATTGTCAAAAAATATAAGAAAGAGGCATTGTGTAAATAGCCGATCACCGACACCACAAAAACACCCATGTTCGTGTCAAACTACTTCAAAAACGTTAAAGACCTCCACAATCACAACACCAGAGGGAGCTCCACGACTCACGTTCAACCCAGATTTGGCTCAAACAAGGGGTTAAATTTGTTCTACTGCTATGCCACCAAAATGTGGAATGCCCTATCAACAGTCATAAAAAAATGTGAAAAGTATGAATCCTTAGTTCAAAACCACTCTAAAAGAGCACTTACAGGTGGCTGCAATTCGGAACTGGCCCCTGTAAAAGGTCAAAGCCTTTTTTACAGAGAGAGAGAGAGCGAGAGAGAGCGAGAGCGAGAGCGAGAGCGAGAGAGAGAGAGAGAGAGAGAGAGAGAAAGAGAGAGAGAGAGGGAGAAAGAGAGAGAGAGAGACAGAGAGAGAGAGAGAAAGACAATTTAAGGACTTGTAGACCTTTAGACGGACGGACGGACGGACGGACGGACGGACGGACGGACGGACAGACAGACAGACAGACGCGGCAGGTCAATAGAGAAGGGCAGACACAGACAGACAGACAAAGAGAGACAGACAGACAGACAGTAAGAATAGATTTGTGTCATTGTTGCAGTCAGTGTTTGTCACCTGAGCAGATCAGCTCCAGACTGTGGGAGGAAGCACTAGAGCTCATTGGTGAACACTCCCTCAGTGAAGATTCATCTCCAACACAGGTAGATGTAATCGACCATGTAGGTTGATCTGTAGAACCATCTCTCCTTTCTGTAGAAACAGCAGAGCCACAGTGCAGCAGTCTACACACTACAGATGATGACTTATGGTTCCAGAAATGAGGATCCACTGGTCTCCATTCTTCCAGGTGTTTCACCTCCAGTCTACCAGCACAATGACTGTTTCCTCCCACCAGCCTCACAGGCTCTGTACACAGACAATAGAATAAGCATTAAGAACTGTAGTGTCCCTATTCTAGTGTTAACTATCAGCAAAAATAGACGATCTGTAAGCTCACAACTCGTCACAATACAAGCTTGTAGATCTGCTATTTTAGAGTGAAAACAAAATCAAAAGTCAAAAAATCCTGAAGGGGGCGTCAACAAGTGTCATTTGGTAGCGCGGACATCTTGGTGGGGTGTGAACAGGTTGACTTAACATTGACCCCCACCAGTATGTCTGCAGCTACTGTACTATGCCACGCCCCCCCCCGTGGTGACGAGACGTTGGCAAGCACTATAGAGCCCTTGGGAATACAGTGAGCTTTTAAGTGGTTAGAAAAGTAATATTACTTTGACTGTAAACTAATAATCAAAGCTAAAGTGTAGTTTGTCTTTTACCTGAGCAGGTGAGTCCAACAGTCTTGTCAGGTGAGCAGGTGTTTCTAGTTGAGTTTGAGGTTCTACAGTCCAGGAGAACAGACTCGTTGCCTTCACACTGGAACTCTTTGGTCCACATTGGAGTCTTCACTTCTCCATAGAGCGCCCCCTGGAGGACTGAAGGAGCCCCACAGCCAAGCTCCCTACAGACCACCCCTGCATCCTGCTGGTCAAAGTCATCTTCACACACTGAGACCCACGACTGATCAGACTTCACCTCCACTCTGCCTGAACACACACTAGTCCCTTTCGCCAACCTTACCGACTCTGGGGGGAGAGAGAGAGAGAGAGAGAGAGAGAGAGAGAGAGAGAGTAAAAGTGACAATGTAAGGACGTTTAGACCTTTATAATACAAAAACAAAAAAACACAATACTGCATTAAAACTAATCGACAAACTGGTCAAACATTGGCCAAATTGTCATATAATAAGAAAGAGGCAAACATTTGAAAATAGCCAAAATAAAAGCTTACAACGCTGGCGTTGTGAGCTTGTAAATCGGCTACTTTTACAACCACAATATATATATATGTAGTATCTGACAGAAATAGAGAAAGACGGAGAGAGATGGAGGGAGAGAGACAGACAGAAAGAGAGAAAGAGAGAAAGAGAGAAAGGGAGAGACAGACAGACAGACAACAGACACAGACAGACAGACAGACAGACAGACAGACAGACAGACAGACAGACAGACAGACAGACAGACAGACAGACAGTATAGATTAGTGTCATTGTTGAAGTCATTGTTTGTTACCTGAACAGATCAACTCCAGTCTGTAGGAGGTAATATCAGGCCACATTGCTCCACACTCCCTCAGTGATGATTCCTCTCCAGCACAGTTAGATGTAATCCACCATGTATGTTGACGTCTAAAACCACCTCTCACTTCTGTAGAAACAGCAGAGCCACAGTGCAGCAGGCTACACACTACAGATGATGACTTATGGTTCCAGCTAGAAATATCCATATGGTGGTTCCAGCGACGAGGATACACTGGTCTCCATTTTTCCTGGTGTTTCACTTCCAGCCTACCAGCACAGCGACTGGTTCCCACCAACCTGACATCATCAGGCTCTGTACACAGACAATAAAATAAGTTGAAGAACTGTAGTGTCCCTATTCTAGTGTTAACTGTCAGCAAGAATAGACGATCTGTAAGCTCACAACTCGTCACAGTACAAGCTTGTAGATCTGCTATTTTAGAGTGAAAACGGCAGTGGGCTCTATTGGGAATACCGTGAACTATATAGGTTTTAAGTGGTTAAAAGAGTAATATTACTTTGACTGTAAACTAATAATCAAAGCTAAAGTGCAGTTTTTCTTTTACCTGAGCAGGTGAGTCCAACAGTCTTGTCAGGTGAGCAGGTGTTTCTAGTTGAGTCTGAGGTTCTACAGTCCAGGAGAACAGACTCGTTGCCTTCACACTGGAACTCTTTGGTCCACATTGGAGCTTTCACTTCTCCATAGAGCGCCCCCTGGAGGACTGAAGGAGCCCCACAGCCAAGCTCCCTACAGACCACCCCTGCATCCTGCTGGTCAAAGTCACCTTCACACACTGAGACCCACGACTGATCAGACTTCACCTCCACTCTGCCTGAACACACACTAGTCCCATTCACCAACCTTACAGACTCTGGAGAGAGAGAGAGAGAGAGAGAGAGAGAGAGAGAGAGAGAGAGAGAGAGAGAGAGAGAGAGAGAGAGAGAGAGAGAGAGAGAGAGAGAGAGAGGGGAGTAGGAGAGGGGGGTGGGAGAAGGAGAGGGAGAGACAGAGACAGACAGAGAGAAAGAGAGAGAGAGAGAGAGAGAGAGAGATACAGACAGAGACAGAGAGAGACACAGACAGAGAGTGACTGTGAGTACCAAAAGTAAAAGTACTAATGTTTGAAAATAGCAGATCTACAAGCTCACAACGTGTCGCGATGCAACGCGTTGTGAGGCGTGTAGATCGGCTATTTTCAAATAGCCTAGGTATAAAATAGGGCTAAAGTGGTTAAAGCATGTTATATAATATAATAAGTTATATCTCCAAAGTAACTAGTTACTAAAGTTTTCAACTTAATTTTGTTGAGTGAAAGTACAATATTTGCGTCTGACATGTAATGCAGTAGAAGTAAAAGTATCGAAAATTGGAAATACTCCAGTAAATGAAAATGCCTCAAAATTGTACTTAAGTACAATACTTGAGTACATGTACTTAGTTACTTTACACCACTGGATAATTGTGCAATGAGAAGTTTTATTTAACTGTGCTTGATTCACTATATTCATTAGCCATCAATGGATGATATCAATTGGGAATAAGGTCATATCAATGGGGATAACAGAAGGTGATCACGTGTTTATCTGTAGTTGGCGGTCGTTATATGTAGCTAGCTGCACGGTTTGACTGCTTTAGTAAATCTGAGACTCCTTGGACCATGTCATTCACTCATCTCTCCATCGCAGCTCATTGCTCTCAGGAGAACCTGTTCCCCTGTCGTCAGCCTCCAGCACAGAGGTACGCCCAGGCAAGGATAACTTTTATTACTGTGTGTAAAAGTGACAGATCATGCGCATTGTCTGACGTGACTTTACTGTTGAAATGTAAGTCAGTGTGAATGCTAATGTGCACTTCATTATCATCATCAATGTATGATTATTTGTCTAATTGTTTGTTTTTAATGTCACATTTTCTTCAATGAAGCCCTGCCAACTACATCACATGGCCTGTTCCTTGGAGGAGTTGATGCAAAAAGGAGTTTAGCTTGTTATTAAGTCAGTTCCTACATTGAAGTCATACAATACTTTAGTTTAAACAAAATGCCATAGCCTACCGTCCTGTTGTAAAAAGAAAAGAAAAAGGAAAGCTATTCAATGCCATAATACTTTGTTCTTGTCAGCCTAAATTGTTTACAGCACAGCTATCTATTTTTATATTTAATTCTTGTTACAACCCTGGAGGTTGTCATGGTTGCTAACCATGTGTCATGTGTTTCAGAATGATTGGAGGGCGGAGTGTGTCATCAGTGGAGATCTGGCCCACCTGGAATGTCCTCTATAAAAGAGGTGGCTGGGCTTCTCTTCAGCCCTCTCTCTCTCCCTCACCATGAAGCTCACTGGGAGCACTCCAGCATAGCTTTAGCAGAAAATAGCCGATCAACAATCTCACTGCGACACATTGTGAGCTTGTCTATCGTCTATTTTCAGTCAAAGCTTTCCTCATAATAACACAAAACAGAAAATACACTAGTATTGAGCCCTGAGGGACACAGGTTACCCATATGGGGTTAAGTTGGTTTTAATAAAATAATTTAAACGTCCTTTGTTTGAGTTTCCTCATTTTGTTACAAACTCAGCCTTTTGTAACACTCTTGGTTGGTTGCTGCAATAAATACATTACATTTAAGTGGTTGGATTCAATTTATGTAATTTGTTATCCCTAGAATACCTCAAAACGAAGTATGGAGCTCGGCCTATAATTGATCATTGATTTGATTGATATGCTGCATGCCATGAGTGCAAAGTGGTATTTTCTTAAACTTAATTCAGCTAATCAAAGAGGATCTGTGGTCATAATACAGCACTGTTTGAGGAACTATAGTTGAACACTTTACAGACATATTTTTTAATGTCCAGTCCAAAGTGAGAACAATGTAGCCTACTTGATTTAACACCAAAACTGCTATAGTTTTGAACATCTCAAACTAAGGAATTTATAAATGACAAAAAGGGTATGCATTTTTGAAAAAGGAGTTTCAAACTCTAGACCTTTGGTTTATAGACCCCAGAGATTTCTCTTAAGCCGTGGTGGCATGAAAGATGCAACTGAGAACGTAATACTTAACCCACCTTTTCAGGATTTAGATGGACAATGAAGATGTTCTGTGGGAGCTTTTAATCCTAAATCTTACGTTTAAAACTCTGGAATAATCTCTTGAGCTACGCTGGCATGGGAGGAAACAGTGACACATCTCTTGAGCCACAGAGACATGAAACATTCAGATGGGAAGGAATTAAGGAAATACTTACCCTTTTAGAATTTGGATGCACAGTATATTTCTACATTGTGGTATTGATATTATCACTTAAACCCTCTATTCTATAAGTTGCAACTTTACTTGGACCGCTTGCCTTTTTCACATCTACACCAAATCTCTTCACTAAAAATAGCTAATCTACAAGCTCACAACACGTCGACACGTTGTGAGCTTGTAACTCTGTTAATTTTGACAAATGTTTGCCCCGAGAATAGGGATGCTGGGGTTTACTTCTTCCACCACTGCTGAAGAGCATGCAAGACAATAGACAACTAAGAAACAGTGGTGGAAAAAGGACTCACATTTTTTACTTAAGTAAAAGTATCACTACCCTAAAGTAAAAGTCAGGAATTCAAAAGTATTGGCATCAAAATGTACTTAAAGTGCAGAAGTCCCATTTCAAGTTTTCAAAATGTATCAAAATATTTTGAAAATAAAAGATCTTACAAGCTCACAATGCGTCGTGATGTGTAGATCTGCTATTTTCAAATGGACAAACATAACCTTGAACAATTCTTTAGTGTGTCTTTTTTTAGACATATTTATTTTAAGCATTTGATTATTTGGTGTTTTTTTCCCCCTTTAGTTACTTTTCCCCTTTGTTTATTAATTTGACAGACCTGTTAATGTATTATTTTCATGGTTTGATTTCATGGTAGTTTTAGTTAGGCATTTGAACCAGCTTTTTTAATCACACCAGTTAGATTTCACAGTTGTTTTAGTTGTTTGTTGAGTTTGAGCTTTGAACCTAGAACCTTCGGTTGATAAACCCCTGACATTATGTCTTGTGCCACGCTGGCACAGAAAATGCAAGTGAGAACGAAATACTTAACCTAGTAGAATTTAGATGGAGAATGAAAGCGTGCCTAAAAATATTACTTTATTTTAAAATATAAAATCAAAATAGATTTTATTAGCATTATCTCTAGGACAGAGAGTGACTGTGAAAGTGACAATTTAAGTACTTTTAGACCTTTTTAATACAATAAAAGCAAAACAAATACTGCATCAAAAGTAATCGACAAACTGGTCAAACATTGGCCAAATTGTCAAATAATAATAAGAAACATAGCCGAAAATAAGCCGAAAATAGCCGATCTACAAGCTCACAATGCCTCGCAACGCGAGGCTCATAGCGGTGCCGCGCTATGAGCTTGTAGATCTGTTATTTTTGAATAGCCAAGGAAATCTAAAATGACACAGATGCGTTCCCGTATTGAATGGGTTAAAGACCAGATCATTGTGGTGGTGTCAAAATGTGTGTAATTTTAGATTTGAACCACTTTAACAATTATTTTATACTTTGGGCTATGCATAAATAGCAGATCTACAAGCTCATAGCGCAGCACCGAGTGCCGTGCTATGACTACTTACTTACTTATCCCCATTACACCGGCTGGCGCATAGGGCAGCAAAAAAGCCGTGCTATGAGTTTGTGTAAAATGCCTTCATTTTTCTGAAAAACTTATGTTGCTATAATGAATGCTCAATGCTCATAGCATTATGAGCTTGTAGATCTGCTATTTTGTAATAGCCAAAGAATAAGATAATGGTTTATGTGGTGACACAGATGCGTTCCCGGTTTTAATGGTTTAACCGTTAAGACCGGTAACGCATCTGTGTCACTTTAGACTTCTTTGGCTATTAAGAAATAGCAGATCTACAAGCTCATAGCGCGGCACCGAGACGACCGAGTCCCCCAGATGGCCCAGAAGCAAAGATTTGAGTTAAAACTTTACTTTACTGCAGTATTTCAAATGTTCTGTACTTTTTCTTCTACTCCACTACATCTCAGAGGCAACTATTATACTTTTACTTCACTACAATTATTTGAAAACTTTAGTTACTAGGTACTTTGTAGATTTTTAACATACATTACCCACTTCAGCCCTATATACTGTACATGGGATGAGACACATTATGACTGACAGACAGACAGACAGACAGACAGACAGACAGACAGGCAGACAGACAGACAGACAGACAGACAGACAGACAGACAGACAGACAGACAGACAGACAGGTCAATATAGAAGGGCAGATACAGACAGACAGACAGACAGACAGACAGACAGACAGACAGACAGACAGACAAACAGGTCAATATAGAAGGGCAGACACAGACAGTAAATAAGACAGACAGACAGACAGACAGACAGACAGACAGACAGACAGACACAGAGAGAGAGATAGATACACAGACGGGCAGACAGACAGACAGACAGACAGAAAGACAGACAGACAGACAGACAGACAGACAGACAGACATGTCAATAGAGAAAAGACAGACAGACAGACACAGAGAGAGAGAGAGATACACAGACGGGCAGACAGACAGACAGACAGACAGACAGACAGACAGACAGACAGACAGACAGACAGACAGTATAGATTAGTGTCATTGTTGAAGTCATTATTTGTTGTTACCTGAACAGAACAGCTCCAGATTGTAGGAGGAAGTAACAGACTGCATTGTTACACACTCCCTCAGTGAAGATTCATCTCCAACACAGGTAGATCGCATATACCATGCAGGTTGATTCAGACGACCACGTCTCAATTCTGTAGAAACAGCAGAGCCACAGTGCAGCAGTCTACACACTACAGATGATGACTTATGGTTCCCGTCAGCAGGATACACTGCTCTCCATTCTTCCTGGTGTTTCACCTCCACTCTACCAGCACAGTGTCTGGCTCCTCCCACCAACCTGACATCACCAGACTCTGTACACAGACAATAGAATAAACAGTTAAATAAAGTAATATGACTTTGATAAGAAGAAAAACTTCTGGGTTACAATCTATAATGTATGTGTTTATTAATGTGTGTTTACCTGTTGTGTGGAGAGCCTGCAGAGCTGAAGAGAAAAATCAAATTAATGAGTTTGAGCGTAACCAGTGGTGGAAGAAGTACTTGAGCAAAAGTATCAATACCACAATGTAGACATACTCTGTAGTAAAAGTATCAATACCATATTGTAGAAATACTATGTTACAAGTAAAAGTCAGGTATTCAAAATGTACTTGAGTAAAAGTACTTACAGTACCAAAAGTAAAAGTACTCATAATGCAGAATGTCCCATTTCAAAGGCTCTTAAAGGAGGAGTTCACCCAAAAATTGACTTATTTTCTATCAATTGAACACCCTATGAAGCCTTGAATCCATGGATTCTTTTTTGTTTTTGTCGCATTCCTAAGCTAATAATTTGATTCCCGTCTCCTACCGGCTAATGTATCCGGTAGGAGACACAAAGTAGATTATTTGTGTCTCCTACCGGAAATACACACGGTCATCAAATTATTGTCTTAGGAATGCCACAAAAACAAAAATAAATCCATGAAATCAAGGCTTCATGGGGTGTGTAATTGATAGAAAATAAGTAATTTTTTGGGTGAACTCCTCCTTTAAATTGTGAAAAATAAACAAATATGAAAATAGCCGATCTACAAGCTCAAGGGAAGCCTACGATGGAATATCCTCCCAGCCACTCTATTATATATATATATATATATATAATATATATATATATATATATATATATATATATATATATATATATATATATATATATATATATATATATATATATATATATAATAAAGCCCCACCTTGCGTACTTTTAAAACACAACTACAACAATGGCTAAATGGTGTGACTAATGACTATACATCCATTTTAAATCCTAGGCTTTAGATATTCTATTGTTTAGGTCATTGGTTCTCAAAGTGGGGTCCGGGGACCCCCAGGGGTCCTTGGGGAGGTTCCCGGGGGTCCCTGGCAAAATGTGTCAATATAACGTCACAATCATTTTAACCACTTTAACCTTTATTACTTTGGCTATTCAAAAATATCTTGATGGAAATGAGCTTCAAGAGTTATGTTATACTGAAGAAACACTCTAATGGCTACTATCACAATATAGAGCTATTTAACACTGTTACTGAACAAACACTCTATAGCAATTATTACTATCGCAATAACTATTTAACACTGTTACTGAACAAACGCTCTATAGCAATGATTACTATCACAATATAGAGCTATTTAACACTGTTACTGAACAAACACTCTATAGCAATGATTACTATCACAATATAGAGCTATTTAACACTGTTACTGAACAAACACTCTATAGCAATTATTACTATCACAATATAGAGCTATTTAAGACTGTTACTGAACAAACACTGAGGTATCGGGAGGAGGATTAGATCTACTCACCATGAAGGAGCAGAGAGGTCAGAATCAGCCAAAGAACCATCTTCATCCTGCTGTCTGGTCCCTGAAGATACCTTCACTCACTGTCTGCTCTGTGTCTGAAGCTCTACAGATACCTTCCTTCACTCACTGTACTATGACACTGTGTCCTGATATGTTATGATAATATGCCCCCTCCATAGCCTTCCTAAACACACACACACGCACACACACACACACACACACACACACACACACACACACACACACACACACACACACACACACACACACACACACACACACACACACACACACACACACACACACACACACACACACACACACACACACACACACACTCACGTGCACGTGCACACGCAATATTACAAATATGTAAAACAAATGTTATCACGCCAACAAAGCATTTTGGATGTTTGTTCTTCATGTCGATCCTGCACCAGTGTTTACTCAGCACTCTGGACTCTGCTCTGAGCTACTGGCTGCTAATTAGCTACTAATCTGCAGGCCTCTCACAACAAATGTATGGACATTACCGAGGCTTCCAAATATAAACACAAGTTTCAACACAAAACACATTTGTAACTCATGACGTTGTTAATTTGGCACCTTGGTAAGGAATGCCTCTTCCAGGCTGTGGTCGAATGTTCAACCTACTTCTAAAATGGTCACTTCTCTGTCTGTCCTCATCAACAAAAACAACATCTGGTGTATTAGAGCTCTGTAACATCTGAAAAGGTGTCATTTTCATTATTGCATGGTTTGAACATGGCAGTTAAAACACAAGAGTGCTTATACATGTTGGTAAATGAGGAAACATACTTTTTTTACACAATTTATGTCCTTAACTAATATATCAACAATCCTGTCGTGCCTAGCAATGTACATTCCCTTATATACATAGCAGCCATTCAGAATATGTGACTTTGAGTTTCAGTAACTGGATTGTGGTCACGGTGCAGACAATGAGGAGGAAACGTATTAGGCAACCACAGAGAAAGATTGAGTCTGGTTGGAAGGGCCTGTAATCTGGCTTTGACTGTAGAGGTGACTACTGTATATCGTCATCAACTGCATAATGTTTGAATATTGTATGAGAGACGGTGTGATCTGCAGCAGGAAGGCAAGCTAGCTAGCTTTCCTTGTAGTTTTCTCACACAGAGGAGCCAGTAGCTCAGACTCAGAGCAGAGTCCAGAGTGCTGAGTAAACACTGGTGCAGGATATACATGAAAAACAAACTTCCAGCTCAATGTTCAAATACAGAGACAAGAGGTAAAGGGATACTCAGCACTATAAAGTACTGAACGGTCGTTTACACACACACACACACACACACACACACACACACACACACACACACACACACACACACACACACACACACACACACACACACACACACACACACACACACACACAAACTATTTGGGCCCTGCTTGCTCTCTTGAACAGGAAGTGTCTGCCTAGGGTCCCCACCCAGCAGGATAGTTTTGCCACCCCAAGGCTGTTCTGACTGCATCAGGTCTCATTCAAGATGGCTGGATGAGTGGCCATTCAAGATGAATTCCCTTGGGAAACATCAAAAGGTCCTGTTGGTAATAGTGTTGATTTCGTCGACTAAAACTATGACGAAAGATTAATTACTTCTATTATTATTAATTATTCATTATATCATATTTATATAATATAATAATAATATTGTTACGGGGCCAGAACTCAGCTCTGGACCCGTTTTATTATTCCCTTTATTCTTCCGATTCTGCCACTTTTCGCAGTGAAGGGGTCTTCAACGTTTTCAGGCCAAGGACCCCCTAGCTGAGAGAAAGATGAAGCAGGGACCCCCTCTATAATTGTAGTCTGCTCTTTTTACCCTCTACACCTCTACATCTTTGCCAAATATAGCCGATCTACAAGCTCACAACGCCTCGCAGCGGGCGGACCCCCTGTTGAAGACCCCTGGTGTAGGTATATTTTGCTTGTTGATCTTATTTTTGTTTGGTTTTTCCCACGCTTTGTTTCGATGTCCCACGTCCTAATTGATTGATTAGCTCCTGCTGTGTGTCCCCTCATCACCTTCAGTTTATGTCAGGTGAGGTGTGTGTTTGGGCAGCCTGGCATTCAGTGAGAGAATGGGGTGTCCGAAACGAAAGTTAAATCCGAAAAAATCACTAAGTGTGGAGGCCAAAATCGTCCCCCCGAAAACCTGTTAGGAGTACGTTTCAGGCAATTTAGAGTTGATTGGTAGTACTTTGTAGTGACATTTTTTTGGTCCCTAACATTCATCGAGCTCTGGACTTAGTAAATTCACCATTGGGTCACTACCGAAACGAAAGTTGGTCACTACCGAAACGAAAGTTAAATCCGAAAAAATCACTAAGTGTGGAGGCCAAAATCGTCCCCCCGAAAACCTGTTAGGAGTACGTTTCAGGCAATTTAGAGTTGACTCACCGACTGGTAGTACTTTGTAGTGACATTTTTTTTGGTCCCCAACATTCATCGAGCTCTGGACTTAGTAAATTCACCATTGGGTCACTACCGAAACGAAAGTTGGTCACTACCGAAAGATTGAGCTAGGCTCAATATTTTGAGTTTGGGTTTGAACCCCTAACCTCTGGTTTGAGAAGCAACATATCTCTAGCTCAGGGGTGGGCAACTCTGATAATGGAGAGGGCCACTATATTTCCACACTCACTATGCCATTCTATGTCACACCAAAGTTGCGACGCGTTTTGAGCTTGTAGATCGGCTATTTTAGCTATTTTTTTTATTGGAATCCTGATTTTTTTTTCTACTTTTGAATTGGGATCCTGAAAAGTAACATTCGTATTTAATTTGAAATGCATTTAGTTATACTTATATTAACCTTATGAATTTAATTACAAATACATTGGACATAAAAAGACAATAGAATTGTAATACTAGTCAACAAGCTACTAATATAGACTGAAGTAATTAAAGCGGGTCATGTTTGCGTATTTGGAATTGTAACAGCTGAGATCAATAATATATCAGTATTCTGATATTAACCTGCGGGCCGCTTTAAGTGAGGGTGGGGGCCGCGTGTGGCCCCCGGGCCGCCAGTTGCCCATGTATGCTCTAACTGCACCACTGGGGTTTCTTAGTTGTCTAATGTCTTGTATGCTCTTCAGCAGTGGTGGTAGAAGTAAGGCCCAGCATCCCTATTCTGGCGGCAAACATTTGTCAAGATTTACAATGTGTCGACGTGTTGTGAGCTTGTAGATTGACAATTCTTTGTGAAAAGATTTGGTGTAGATGGTAACAAGGCAAGCGGGAAAGTAAAGTTGCAACTTTACTAAGAATAGAGGGTTTAAGTGGTGAAGTTAATGTAGAAATACACTGTGCATCTAAATACTAAAAGGATAAGTATTTCCTTCTCATCTGAATGTTTCATGTCTCTATGGCTCAAGAGATGTGTCACTGTTTATGAACCAAAGAGTTTAAGGTTCAAAGCTTCTAAAGAACATTTTCATTGTCCATCTCAATCCTGAAAAGGTGGTTTAAGTATTATGTTCTCAGTTGCATGGTTCATGCCACCATGGCTCAAGAGAAAACTCTGGGGTTTATAAACCGAAGGTTTAAGGTTCAAAACTCCTGGAGCACATTTTCACTGTCCATCTAACTTCTAAAAGGTGGCTTAAGTATTACGTTCTCTTTTGTATTATCCATACCTGTGTGGCTCAAGAGATAAACACAGGGTCTGAAAGCAGAAGGTTTGAGGTTCAAAGCTCCTGAAGAACATTTTCACTGGCCATCTAAATTCTAAAAGGCGGGTGAAGCATGACGTTCCCAATTGTAACTTCCATGCCAGCGTGGCTCAAGAGATAAACACAGCGTCTGAAAGCAGAAGGTTTGGGGTTCAAAGCTCCTGAAGAACATTTTCACTGGCCATCTAAATTCTAAAAGGCGGGTGAAGGATGACGTTCCCAATTGTAACTTCCATGCCAGCATGGCTCAAGAGATAAACACAGGGTCTGAAAGCAGAAGGTTTGGGCTTCAAGGCTCCTGAAGAACATTTTCACTGTCCATCTAAATTCTAAAAGGCGGGTTAAGTATGACGTTCCCAATTGTACTTTCCATGCCAGCGTGGCTGAAGAGTTAAACACAGGGTCTGAAAGTAGAAGGTTTGGGGTTCAAGGCTCCTGAAAAATATTTTCACTGTCCACCTAAATTCTAAAAGGCGGGTTAAGGATGACGTTCCCAATTGTACCTTCCATGCCAGCGTGGCTTAAAAGATAAATCAAAGGTTCACAAACTAAAGGTTCGAGGTTCAAAGCTCACTCAAAACAACTACTAAATAAAAACTAAAAGGGTAATACAACAAAAAAACAATGGAGCTGTGGTCAATACAAACTGGTGATGAAAAAAAACAATAAAAAATGTCTCAAACAAATTCATGTGAAAAAAAACAGTGGCCATAAAATACTAAAATAAAAATCTTTAATTAATATGTAAATGTATTAAGCTCCTCCCCCTGGAGGTGGGCTCCCTCCATGCTCCTCCCTCTCCTACCGGAGCTAAAAGAGGGCGTGAGGAGGGAGGCTGGCTTCATCCATGGTTCTCGCCTTAAAAAGACCGAAAATTGAGATCTTCCCTGACCAAGATTCAAACCCACAACCATCCGCTTGTGAAGCCTATGCTTTACTCTTGCACCACCAGGCCTTTCAAATTAATTAGGATTTCGAGGTTATATTTAAAGTGAAAGTAAGAGGTGACAGGTCAAAACATTTGTCAAGATTTACAATGTGTCGACGTGTTGTGAGCTTGTAGATTGACAATTCTTTGTGAAAAGATTTGGTGTAGATGGTAACAAGGCAAGCGGGAAAGTAAAGTTGCAACTTTACTAAGAATAGAGGGTTTAAGTGGTGAAGTTAATGTAGAAATACACTGTGCATCTAAATACTAAAAGGATAAGTATTTCCTTCTCATCTGAATGTTTCATGTCTCTATGGCTCAAGAGATGTGTCACTGTTTATGAACCAAAGAGTTTAAGGTTCAAAGCTTCTAAAGAACATTTTCATTGTCCATCTCAATCCTGAAAAGGTGGTTTAAGTATTATGTTCTCAGTTGCATGGTTCATGCCACCATGGCTCAAGAGAAAACTCTGGGGTTTATAAACCGAAGGTTTAAGGTTCAAAACTCCTGGAGCACATTTTCACTGTCCATCTAACTTCTAAAAGGTGGCTTAAGTATTACGTTCTCTTTTGTATTATCCATACCTGTGTGGCTCAAGAGATAAACACAGGGTCTGAAAGCAGAAGGTTTGAGGTTCAAAGCTCCTGAAGAACATTTTCACTGGCCATCTAAATTCTAAAAGGCGGGTGAAGCATGACGTTCCCAATTGTAACTTCCATGCCAGCGTGTCTCAAGAGATAAACACAGGGTCTGAAAGCAGAAGGTTTGGGGTTCAAAGCTCCTGAAGAACATTTTCACTGGCCATCTAAATTCTAAAAGGCGGGTGAAGGATGACGTTCCCAATTGTAACTTCCATGCCAGCATGGCTCAAGAGATAAACACAGGGTCTGAAAGCAGAAGGTTTGGGCTTCAAGGCTCCTGAAGAACATTTTCACAGTCCATCTAAATTCTAAAAGGCGGGTTAAGTATGACGTTCCCAATTGCACTTTCCATGCCAGCGTGGCTGAAGAGTTAAACACAGGGTCTGAAAGTAGAAGGTTTGGGGTTCAAGGCTCCTGAAAAATATTTTCACTGTCCACCTAAATTCTAAAAGGCGGGTTAAGGATGACGTTCCCAATTGTACCTTCCATGCCAGCGTGGCTTAAAAGATAAATCAAAGGTTCACAAACTAAAGGTTCGAGGTTCAAAGCTCACTCAAAACAACTACTAAATAAAAACTAAAAGGGTAATACAACAAAAAAACAATGGAGCTGTGGTCAATACAAACTGGTGATGAAAAAAAAACAATAAAAAATGTCTCAAACAAATTCATGTGAAAAAAAACAGTGGCCATAAAATCACCAAAAATACTAAAATAAAAATCTTTAATTAATATGTAAATGTATTAAGCTCCTCCCCCTGGAGGTGGGCTCCCTCCATGCTCCTCCCTCTCCTACCGGAGCTAAAAGAGGGCGTGAGGAGGGAGGCTGGCTTCATCCATGGTTCTCGCCTTAAAAAGACAGAAAATTTAGATTTTCCCTGACCAAGATTCAAACCCACAACCATCCGCTTGTGAAGCCTATGCTTTACTCTTGCACCACCAGGCCTTTCAAATTAATTAGGATTTCGAGGTTATATTTAAAGTTAAAGTAAGAGGTGACAGGTCAAAACATTTGTCAAGATTTACAATGTGTCGACGTGTTGTGAGCTTGTAGATTGACAATTCTTTGTGAAAAGATTTGGTGTAGATGGTAACAAGGCAAGCGGGAAAGTAAAGTTGCAACTTTACTAAGAATAGAGGGTTTAAGTGGTGAAGTTAATGTAGAAATACACTGTGCATCTAAATACTAAAAGGATAAGTATTTCCTTCTCATCTGAATGTTTCATGTCTCTATGGCTCAAGAGATGTGTCACTGTTTATGAACCAAAGAGTTTAAGGTTCAAAGCTTCTAAAGAACATTTTCATTGTCCATCTCAATCCTGAAAAGGTGGTTTAAGTATTATGTTCTCAGTTGCATGGTTCATGCCACCATGGCTCAAGAGAAAACTCTGGGGTTTATAAACCGAAGGTTTAAGGTTCAAAACTGCTGGAGCACATTTTCACTGTCCATCTAACTTCTAAAAGGTGGCTTAAGTATTACGTTCTCTTTTGTATTATCCATACCTGTGTGGCTCAAGAGATAAACACAGGGTCTGAAAGCAGAAGGTTTGAGGTTCAAAGCTCCTGAAGAACATTTTCACTGGCCATCTAAATTCTAAAAGGCGGGTGAAGCATGACGTTCCCAATTGTAACTTCCATGCCAGCGTGGCTCAAGAGATAAACACAGGGTCTGAAAGCAGAAGGTTTGGGGTTCAAAGCTCCTGAAGAACATTTTCACTGGCCATCTAAATTCTAAAAGGCGGGTGAAGGATGACGTTCCCAATTGTAACTTCCATGCCAGCGTGGCTCAGAAGA
Source organism: Gymnoscopelus microlampas (assembly GCF_963454915.1). Taxonomy (NCBI): domain Eukaryota; kingdom Metazoa; phylum Chordata; class Actinopteri; order Myctophiformes; family Myctophidae; genus Gymnoscopelus; species Gymnoscopelus microlampas. The sequence continues at coordinate 8,752,873 of NC_139943.1, read as the reverse complement.
TAAACACAGGGTCTGAAAGCAGAAGGTTTGGGGTTCAAGGCTCCTGAAGAACATTTTCACTGTCCATCTAAATTCTAAAAGGCGGGTTAAGTATGACGTTCCCAATTGTACTTTCCATGCCAGCGTGGCTGAAGAGTTAAACACAGGGTCTGAAAGTAGAAGGTTTGGGGTTCAAGGCTCCTGAAAAATATTTTCACTGTCCACCTAAATTCTAAAAGGCGGGTTAAGGATGACGTTCCCAATTGTACCTTCCATGCCAGCGTGGCTTAAAAGATAAATCAAAGGTTCACAAACTAAAGGTTCGAGGTTCAAAGCTCACTCAAAACAACTCAAAACAACTACTAAATAAAACTAAAAGGGTAATACAACAAAAAAACAATGGAGCTGTGGTCAATACAAAACTGGTGATGAAAAAAAACAATAAAAAAATGTCTGAAACAAATTCATGTGAAAAAAAACAGTGACCATAAAATCACAAAAAATACAAAAAAAAAAATCTTTAATTAATATGTAAATGTATTAAGCTCCTCCCCCTGGAGGTGGGCTCCCTCCATGCTCCTCCCTCTCCTACCGGAGCTAAAAGAGGGCGTGAGGAGGGAGGCTGGCTTCATCCATGGTTCTCGTCTTAAAAAGACCGAAAATTGAGATCTTCCCTGACCAAGATTCAAACCCACAACCATCCGCTTGTGAAGCCTATGCTTTACTCTTGCACCACCAGGCCTTTCACATTAATTAGGATTTCGAGGTTATATTTAAAGTTAAAGTGAGAGGTGACAGGTCAAAAGATGAAAATCCACAGCAAACACCTCTACCCCTGACAGAATGACTGGATCTACTAGATACACCCTCTGATGATCAGGAAAAGGGTTCATTATGACACGACTGAGATTTAGGTTGTTTAAAACCATCTGTTAGAAAACGTTTACTCTGGCTGAGTCTGAACCCAGATTTACACTTTTATTGAAAGGAAACCGAGAGATGTTTCGTAATGTCATAAAAATTCATACCCTTTTTGTCATTTATAAATTCCTTAGTTTCAGATGATCAAAACTATAGCAGTTTTGGTGTTAAATCAAGTAGGCTACAATGTTCTCACTTTGGACTGGACATTAAAAAATATGTCTTAAGTTTTCAACTATAGACCCCTTAACAGACAACGTCACACTGATAAGAACCAGTATGCGTGCAACCAGTATGCGCTAAATGAAACCCATTCTATCAGGTCTCGCCAGGACGTGCCACACTAGCCAACACACAAGAGGGGGTTGGGGTGTGCTGAAACTAGCGCACCCCGAAACAACAGGTTGGAAATTGATTGCGTGAAACAATCACCTGCGCATCCAGTCTCAATGTTAGTAAACAATTAATTGGTCTATAGTTCCTCAAACAGTGCTGTATTATGACCACAGATCCTCTATGATTAACTGAATTAAGTTTAAGAAAATACCACTTCGCACTCATGGCATGCAGCATATCAATCAAATCAATGATCAATTATAGGCCGAGCTCCATACTTCGTTTTGAGGTATTCTAGTGACTCAGGGATAACAAATTACATAAATTCAACCACTTAAATGTAATGTATTTATTGCAACAACCAACCAAGAGTGTTGTAAACGGCTGAGTTTGTAACAAAATGAGGAAACTCACAAACAAAGAACGTTTAAATTATTTTATTAAAACTAACTTAACCCCATATGGGTAACCGGTGAGCCTCAGGGCTCAATACTAGTGTATTTTCTGTTTTGTGTTATTATGAGGAAGGTTTTGACTGAAAATAGCCGATCGACAAGCTCACAACGTGTCGCAGTGAGCTTGTCGATCGGCTATTTTCTGCTAAAGCTATACCCACAATACGGATACTGGGGTGGTTAACAGTGCTTAAAGGGCAAGACCACTTTGGTAGAGGTTTGGGTTGTGTAGTTACCTTGCCATGATGCATCTCCAAAGGTGGGCTAGAAATCTAAAATAATTGCTCCGTTGATAATAAAAAAATATGCTCCTCATTGAATTACATTGTAGGCTGAAACAGCTCTCAAAGTCACTCTTTTAGCACAAACAAACGCAAATAAAGTTGATTCAGACTATATAGAACATCACCAAACCCAGTACCGTTTGTTTTTTAAATAAAAATGCTAACATCCAGTTGATTTGGCTATTTTTATTAAAAAGAACTCGGACTGGATCCGCGGATCTGGATCTTCAAATAGTAAAATCAACAGGAAGTTGACATTTTTATCAACAAAAAAAAACAGTAGGGCCTACTGGGTTTGGTGATGTTCTATATTGACTGAATCAGCTTTGTTTGTGTTTGTTTACGTGCTAAAAGAGTGACTTTGAGAGCCGTTTCACCGTACAATGTCAATGAGGAGCATATTTTGAATGATCAATTTCTATTCAATTATTATACAGCAATTATTTTAGATTTCTTGTTCACCTTTGGAGTTACATCATGACAAGGTAACTACACAACCCAAACCTCTACCACAGTGATCTTGTTCTTTAACAAGCAAAATCCAAAAGGCTGGAGTGCTCCCAGTGAGCTTCACGGTGAGAGAGAGAACAAGAATGAAGTCCAGCCACCTGTTTTATAGAGGACAATCCAGGTGGGCCAGATCTCCACTGATGACACACTCCGCCCTCCAATCATTCTGACACACATGACACATGGTTAGTAACCATGACAACCACACCAGTCGCCCTGACAACCCCCCAGGGTTGTCACAAGAATTAATTATAAAAATAGATAGCTGTACTGTGAACAATTTAGGCTGACAAGAGCATGAAACTGTCACTTTTACAAACTGTAATAAAAGTTATCCTTGCCTGGCCGTACATCTGTGCTGGAGGCTGACGACAGGGGAACAGGTTCTCCTGAGAGCAAGAAGCTGCGATGGAGAGATGAGTGAATGACATGGTCCAAGGAGTCTCAGATTCACTGAAGCAGTTAAACCGTGCAGGGTACAGAGGTCTGACTGTTTTTTTTTACCACTATATAACTGTTGTGTGTATTTGAGCATTGCCCTGCATGCTCTTCAGTGAAAGATTACAGCCAGCTACAAACATGAAAAAACACCTATAGTGTAGGTCAGGGGTCTTCAACGTTTTCAGGCCAAGGACCCCCTAGCTGAGAGAAAGATGAAGTAGGGACCCCCTCTATAATTGTATAAAATTGTGTTTCAGATTAAACTTTTTTGTTTACTTAGTCTGCTCTTTTTACCCTCTATACCTCTACATCTTTGCCAAAAATAGCCGAGGCGTTGTGAGCTTGTAGATCTGCTATTTTTGGCTAATGTTCTCCTCAGAAAAGGGATGCTAGGGTTCAAGTGGTTAATGTAAAAAAAAAAAAATCATAGCACACAAAGTTTTGGCGGACCCCCTGTAGTAACTCCGATTTAGTCTAGCACAGTGGTTTCTACGACCCCCACAACTCTGAGAGTGTACAAATGGAACCAAATGGACCCTTACGGGTCCATTTGGTTCCATTTGTACACTCTCAGAGTTACACACCTGTAAGGGGCCATTTGGAAGCCCATGAGGGTCCCTGGACCCCAACTGTAGTGTAGACCCACTGGTGTAGCAGAGTGTTTCCAGTGAGCCAACATGCACAATATCAGCACCCTGACTCTGTTTGACCAGAATGGAACAGAGCCTTCATTAGTATCATTGGTAACACCTGTGAATGTCTTCATAATATGGCTGCTGTGAATAGAGCCTAGTACAAGAAAGAGGAGATGTGCATTATGTTTGTCTTTCATAGGTGAACGTCAAAAAGTTCTTGGCTGCTGGCATACAATCCTCTGTCCCTCTGTGGTTGAGGATTGGAGTTTTTTTTCTTCACATTTATTTGTACTAGATGGAATGCTTCCCTACACCTGCACCCGGAAAAAAAGAACACAAGCCATATTTGTCTAAAGGTAAATGGGTTTCATGTGTACTTTTGCTGTTCAAACACTTGAATTTCCCCATGTTGATCAAAAGAGGAATCTTAAGTATCTGTCTCTATATGTACAGTAGGTAGTGCTATTGGCTGCTGAGGCCAGTGCAGTTTTGGGGGAATTCCATGCCAGCGATATCGGTGGCCACCAGTGGTGTAAAAAAACTTGAGCACATTTTCTCAAGTACTGTACTGAAGTACATCTTTTTTTTTTTATAGTCTTTACTTGAATATTTCAGTACTTTTACTGCTACATCTCAAATGGCAAATGTTGTACTTTTACTCCACTATTATTTGAAAACTTTAGTTAATTTGCAGGTATAAATTATGATATTATAAAACATACATAACCACACACTTCAGGCCTATTTTATACATAGGCTATTTGAAAATGATCTACAAGCTCACAACGCGTCACGATGCCACACGTTGTGAGCTTGTAGATCTGCCATTTTCAAACATTTTGTACTTTTACTTTTGGTACTTTAAATATTTTGATGCCAATACTTTTGTGCTTTTGAACACATGCCTTTCACTTGCAACAGAGTATTTTTATATTGTGGTATGCTACTTTTACTTAAATAAAACATCCAAGTACTACTTCCACCACTGGTGGTCACTGTGTTGTGGAGAAAACACAGCACGCAGACGCAGTGATCAGCCGTTATCATGATATCGGCCATGCAGTGCACTGGCCTGGAATGGAAGCGGACATCCGCAAGGGTAAGTTGGAAGGGTCGAGGATTCATCCAAATGTGTGTATTTGTACATGCAGGCCTACTTAGGAAAACAATGTCACATTGAAGCATTAATTAAAGGTAGGGTAATTGATTTACTTTGGTTAAAATAAGTGTTAAATAGCTCTCTATTCTGATAGTACTCATTGCTATCCACACGTTTCGTAGGGGTTGTGGGCATCACATCCTGTCGATTTCATTGGATCAAATTGACAGGAAGTGATGCCCACAACGCCCAGGAAACTTGTGGATAGTGTTCGTTCAGTGAAAGGAGTCTCCCATGTCTCTCCAGCTCTTTATTAAACAGAAAATGCATTTTCGGTGCTCTCTCCTGATTGCCTTAAAATGTGTCACCTACCTGAAAATGTACTATAGTCTATACTGTAGCAATGATTACTATCAGAATATAGTACTTTAACACTCAGTGATCGTATATTCCTTTCACTCACTGTTTGTGCTTGACCAAAGGCCTGTGATATACATTAATGAGAATATCATTTGACTTAAGATTGCACAGTGTCCTGAATGCCAGCTGAAGCGGGAAAGCTTAAAAGCAAAGGCTCAATTACAACCCAATAGCAGTGAGTGTTGCGCAACTGCATCTAAATATGCTAAGATAGGCTAAAAGCAGCTTAAAAGGTTGTCTAATGGTCATTCAAACAAATTCAGGTCAATGAGCTGGTGGGCATCCATGGACCTCATGAGGCTAAAACTAACAGAGTGGTAATCAATACATTTGTGTTATATAATTGATTATTTCAAGTGGGCAGAGGCCTACGCTCTTAAAAGCAAACACGCAGATGTGTTTACCCCTTGTATACTTAATTTTGTTTACACAGAGGCTGCTTACAATCAAGCGGAGCTTTGCTGCCCCTTACCATCTGCAAACTAATGGCTTGGTGGAGAAAATGAATGGAACCATCCAGAAGTTGTATACTGTCAAATTGTCAGGTACACCTACACCACATGAATGCTGTAGACACCTTAAATGCATCTAAATGTCTGCTATCATGTAATGTACTGTACAGAGCAGTACTACACCACATATGATCGAGGCTCACCTAAAGCGTCATGTGTTTTAGACTCCACCGGCTTCGGATGCTGTCAATGCACTGAATGTGACATTATCACGTTTAATCAGACTATGGATTCGGGGTGCAGACTCCTACAGAGCTGTACTACACCACATATGATGAGGCTCACTTAAGCCAATAATGCAGCACCCATCCTATAATCACTAGGAGCAGTGAGCAGCCATTGTATGGCAATTGGGGGTTGCTCAGGGTCCCCCAATTGTCTTGTTCAGGGACACACATCGACACATTTCTGGCCTGGAATCGTACCTGGGACAGTGGCAGTAAAGTAAAAAGAGAAATCTGCTAAAAGGATGACTAAACATTCCCTGTTTCCATTGTGGTCCATTGTACTCAGTTGATCAACAAGACATACAATTATCCCCATGTTTAAGCTGAATGTATGACGGAGTAAGATGGAAAATGGAGATATAAATATTTAAGCCTGGCTGCTCCTCTTTCCCTCCCCTCATATACATATCAGATGTAAAGTAGCAAACTAGCAGTCTCATATTGTAAATAAATTACAAAAATATTTTTGTGATTAATGTGTATATTGTGTTTGTTGTATATGCAGGCACATTTTCCATCCCTTGGGGGCCCGCCGCTGCACTTGGCGGGTGCAATACGTTAGTCCGACAGCGCATTCCTCCGACAGCGCAGTGCTCCGACATTAAACAGTAAACCCGAACCAAACCCGCACCCTAACCCTAACCGCACGCGGATGCCACATAGTCGGAGAAAAGGTCTGTCGGATTAACGCATGCCTCCCGCACTTGGCGCCCGCTTGCCTAACACCACTTTGCTGTCCTGTCCTCCCCCTCCCAACTCAGTGTTTTCAGTCGTTGCCCTCAGCCCTCAGGAACCAAATCCTTCAAGGTATGGACCTCTCCTCCCTCATCCGTCCTTCCGCCAGCAGCTTCCAAACCCAGTCCGTGGAAGTAGGAGTCGTCTCCATCACCCTCCGCGACTTCTCTCCATCTACCTCTACATCGCTCCTCAACCCCAACCGAATTTGTGCTGTCTTTTTCCATCTACCGTGACACCCTCCGTTCCATCTACCCATCGCGTCGCCAGGAGTTCTATGACCACCTTTACATCTGTATGGACCTCTCTGCCCGGTTTGGAGGAACTCTATTTTACGAATACCACAGACAGTTTTCCGCCAGAGCCGCTTCCAGACTCTTTAACTCTACCTATTGGGGCACCTTGGACCTGGAGCTCTACTGTCGTATCTTAGCAGGAAAAACGGCCACTTCTTGCAGCCTTTGCAACTGTCCCGACCCATCCCACCACTCTGTGCACCTACAGTACATTGCACCTGCTCCCCGCCTTCCCACTCACACACCAATCCGGCCCCACCATTCCTTCCCTCCTCAGTGCCCCAAGATTACATCCCAGGACAAACACTGGGAAGGACTACCCCGCTGTATCCAAGGAGATAGAGAGATAGACACGGCCGTCCCCTGGTGTTCCTAGGCACCAAGATGCTCTGAAATAATTTTAATGAGGGCGGCTGCGACCTCTCCTCCTTCCACAGATAAATATTGTGGAAATAGCCGAACTACAAGCTCGCAACGCCTCGCACTTGTGAGCTTGTAGATCAGCTATTTTCAATGTTTGCCGCTTTCTTATGTAGTATTTGACAATTTGGTATTTTAACTCATTAAATTGTAACTTTAGAAAAAGTGCAGATACCCTGTATACACTTATACTGTAAGTTGGTTTACTGTTGAGTGAAAAAAACAAACATTTTGCACATTAAACTAATTATCTGAACTGACCCTCAGTTTTGGGAACCATTGGTTTAATAAGCACGCGCACACAATGCCAACTTTTTCAATGGGATGCTCTCTTCAACTACAGCACATTACAACACATTTGCACACATATGAGGAGCATTCATCTTTGACTTGTAGTCTACTGTATTCAGTGAAACTTGAACCAAGGCCTAAACGTCTCTGGGTGAATGTAGGAAATGGAATAGAAGTGGAATTGGAATAGTAGCAATGTGTACGTGAAGACAGTAAACCTAAGATAACTATAGGCACTTTAGGCTGCATCGGCCAATGTTCCATATTAAAAACCCATTTCTAATCATTCAATCCTTTTTTTTTGTTACATCTGACATGACATCTGGTCACCTTAGTCAAAAACGTATACTGAAGGATACTTAATAAAATAACGCACAAGACACATAAAGATTTGTAAACGTGCCCAGGTCTCGTGAGAAGTTCTTGTGGTTTCAAGGCGCCTATTTGCGTTCAGATTATCTGGTCCACATCGTCTATTTCAGTGGTTCTCAAACTTTCTTTTAATTTCAAAGACCCCATAGCTCTGAGTGTGACTGGAACATCTCTTTGTGATCGCCCTCTTTATGTGATACATTACTGACACCTAGTGGTTAAACGTAACCCATCATACCAGGAAATAAGATGTATGGGGGGAACAAAGCAACCACTGATCCGTTTTAAACTGGTTTTACTTAAATTAAAAAAAGGAAAAATGTACATCACATTTTACAATAGACATCATTCTCTTTTTAAAAACTTTACAGAAATGTATACAATTACAGATTTTTATAAAAATCCTTCTTTGTTAGCATCAGGTCACAAAGAAGTGTTCACAACTAGAATGTGACTGAGACGATACATTATTCCAAAAGGCTTTTTATTAGACATACTGGTTAGGAAGTATTATGTAAAAAAAACAAAGATGGCAGGTTCCTCACAGATAAAAAAAAGAAACTTTGTTTTTAGGAGAGCGAGAGGCATCGTCAAGTTCAGGTCAGCAGTTATCGTAGCTATCATTCAGACAATGACCACACGCTTCTACACCGAAGCTTAGAATAATAGATGATTAATGTTGTCTTGAAACAGCTGGCACTGGCATGATGGGGAAAAAAAAGAAGCTGAAGTTACAATGTGAGCTGTGAATTTAATACTAATTTGTTTATTTGGACCACAGATCAGATTGATCTCGAGAGACTTGTTTGGGGACTTAATAATTAAAGGCCATGTAACACATTGCAGGTGATCTATTCACTTGGTTGGGTCATTCTGTTGTAGGAAGGATTCGCGTGTCAAAAATATCAGAGCTTGTTGATCTGCTATTTTAGACACGCGAGTCGCTCGTACGATAAAGTATATAAATCTTCAGTTTTTTCTGTTACTTGATTACTTGACCATCTTTTGAGAGAATTATGGGTTTAGGAAACTTAATTAAAGCTACACAGCAAAAAGGTTCACGTTGAATGAACACTCAGGATTTTGCTGTGCATTCTGAAACATGAAGCCTACAGAAAACTTTAAGCAACAAAAAAAAGTTTCTCTTTTTGAAGTTCAGGCGCCACAGTGCGGCGTGCACTGAACACGTCATTACTGTTGTATTCCAACCTGAAAATGCAACAGTATTATGTCAGTTGCACTCACGGGTTGACTGGTGAGTCAGTATATACAGTACAACTGCTGTGACGACAACACACAGAAATGTGTGTGGGGAGGAATCAATTGGCATAACTAAAAAGGGGAGAAAAGGGGGTAAAAAGCACACCAACAAAACAAATGTGTGCCGTGGCTTATGTACATGATCCATTGATTCATGGCTTCCGATCCCCACAATCAGAGATCAACACTCGGTAACAGAAAATGCCATAAAACCAACATCAAATAAAGACAATACAGTTCTGGTCACCATTATTGGCACCTATGATGACATTCTTTTAAGTATGTCATGTATAATATCAACTGGTGGTGGGTAAACAAAGCACTGCAGTAAAACTTTGTGTGATGGTTTCAACGCGTACCTGCACTCTAAACCACTTGAACCCCAGCATACGTAGTCTGGGGGGATACATTCGGCCCAAAACTAGCCGATCTACAAGCTCACAACGTGTTGCGTTGCGACACGTTGTGAGCGTGTATGTTGTCAATTTTTGTCTAGAAGATTTGGTACAGACAGAAGACAGAAGTTGTAAATCAAGTCAAAGTTCTCAACCAGTGGTCAGGGGACCACCAGTGGTCCTTGAGGAGGTTCCAAGTGGTCACCAGCTAAATGATGAAAGAGTTGGTAACCAAATAGACCCTTATAGATCTTTAACTCTTGAGTGCGTAAAATGAAACCAAATGGACCCGCACCCGTGCGGGTCCATTTGGTTTCATTTTACGCACTCCAGAGTTAAATTATTGTTAAACATCCGCATGACTTAATTCAATAATTGTTATTTCAATCAACGTTTGCCTGTTATCTCTCCTATGGTAGCAACGTCCATACAGCATGGAGTTTGAGAGTCTAAATCTCATCAAATTGTGGTTCTGTGGCTCAAACGCCGTATTAAATAATGAACCTTGATATGAAAAGGGTTGAAAATACACCGGCATAAACCGAGAAGGGCTTCAAGGGCGAAGCCCAAGGAAGACCCCAGCAATGAGTCTTGATTTCAATCCAACTGAAACTCTTTGGAGAGCTGAAATCTGCCATCGGGGGAAAAGGTAGACTAGAGCTTCATGGAGAAAATGTGCAGGGAGAGCGAGAGAAGCTAGCTGCTGATGGGTGCAAGAAGCTTATATAGACCCAGGTGGTTCTACAACCTTTTTCTGGATTTTTCATAAATGAAAGCCCTACTTGATCATCACATAAACGTATCAAAAGTAGCAGATCTACAAGCTCGAAACGCAGCGTGAAACGCAGTGCGAAGCGACGCGTTTCGAGCTTGTACACTTGACAGCTACTCTTGCTGTCTTTGAATTAGAATCCTGAAAAGTAACAGTTTTGGACATGGGTTGACGACAGAGTCGATATACTTTGTCGTATGACAAAAAGTAATAGAACATTTTTGTTCTTTTTTAAAGGTATTCAAAAATGTCACCTAATTTAAGTGGTTATGGAAGGCGCCTTTTTTTTTGCCCACTGTCCATGTCATATCTTCTCATTCTTCTTTGAAATGACTCGCTTATTATGTACGTTTATTTATTTTACTTACTCTGGGCACCCTATTAAAATATTCTGATGATACAAACTTGGTAAATTTCCATTTATTTCGGAAGATATTGTACTGGTTATACAAAAAAAAATGCAACAGTGCCAATAACGGTTGGTGACCAGAACTGTACATACAAAAGAAAAATCATGGCTTCTATTTAATCATTAGAAAACCAAAAACTTGTGCGTTTCGAAAATTCTGCGTGATAAAGAAACTTTACATGCCAGCCATCTCAGCCATAGGCATCTTCACAAAAATAATAATCATGAAACATACATTTCAGACAAGAATCAGTCAGAAACAAACAGAAGATTAACAAAGATTAAAATGTATTAGCAGGGTGCTGTAATAATTTTAAATTATGTTCTCAGCAGGAGGCTGGCACAGTTGTCATTCTCCCTGTAAAGGGAATCAAACTGGCCTCAAAAACAGTGAACTTCTGTAAACATTACATTTTCTAACAGAAAACAGCAACATTAAAACAGCAACGAAAAAAAAAAAAAAAAAACGGATTTGGCAAATATAAGACTATCACACGATTAGTACATTCTGTTGCCTTCCAAGGAAGGACATCAAAAGGGCCTCAAAAGGCTCAGTTTCAGTGTTAATCACCTTGGGCAGATAAACACAAGTTAAAGCACAGCTTTGCTAATTAGCTAGTTGACTTGTTTTCTTTAAGCAAACCTGAGGCTATACCAGCAGTAGAGGGTGTAACCTGAAGTTTACAAGTACTCTTTTGGTTTGACACTAAAGGAGGTTTGGGGGAGGGGGGGCGGGGGGGGGAGTTAATACCTTTGAATTCCAGTCTTTCCCCTGGGGTACGCTTTAATGTGGATAGACTTAAAGTAGCATGACACTTTGGTAGAGGTTTGGGTTATGTAGTTAACTCTCCATGACATACAGTACGTAACTCCAATAGTTGCTACATACAATTATGATTAAAAAAATTGTCTCCTCATTGACTTACATTGTACGGTTTAAAAGGGACTCAAAATCACTTTTAGCACACAATGTACAGTTAGGTCAATAATGACTTAATGATGATGAATATTTGGATTATCATTTTTTAATCAGAGGACCAACTAATAAAGATATCTCGCCAATATTTGGAGATACATCACATGGCAAGTAAGCTATAACCTAAACCTCTACCAAAGTATAATTTTGCTTTAACGTGACCTCCAAATAAATGACCATCACAAGGAGGCGCTATGAGAAATAAGTTGAAGCAAAAAAAGGTAAGCATCTGGTTTACATTAAATCTCCCCCGAAATGCATCGTAGGACATTCATATACAGTACATATATGGCTAATACCACCATAGATTGCTCTCACACATTGTTACTGACAAAGAAAGGTACCATACACTACAATGCAGAATGCTGATGACAAAAAATAAAATAAAATAAATGACATTATAATTTTGATTGACTCAAGTTTTTACAAAAGTCCTATGTGAACACATAACAGCTCGTTAAGACACAGTTAATGTAAATCAACGCTTAATTAAAATTCTTACACATTTTTCATGTACAAATGAAACTACAAAACAAATCGTATGTAGACAAAGGCCTATAATATCGGTGCAAAGGTACTGATCCGGAGCCTTTAAATATCCAACATGGATTCCTCAAAAAGAGTCAGAAAAAAAGTCACTAACATCTTAATCTTTGTACAATGTGCTGCGCTGAAAGGACAACTCGTGTCGTTATTCAGCTAAATCTAGGCAGATTTTCTTGTTTCAATCACCATTTTCCTTGATATTGGGGCTCAAGACTTAAAACTCCTGAAACAACATGGGGGGGGAAAAAGAATCGTAGGAATTTTATGAAAACTACTACATTTCTTTTTTTTTTCAATAACACCTTAAAAGTCAACAGTGGTGCACGTTCCCTTTAACTTTTGCACATACACATCTCCAGCTGTCAGTTAGGAAACATCTGTTGCTGACCATCCATACATCCACCAAGCCGCTTGACGAGAAAAAGGCCAGCTTTTTCTCCAGCCTGAGCCATATTATGGTGCAGCCAGATACGACTCTTATTCTGCATTATAATAACTCAGATTGCACAATTTATTAACTACTTAAAGTAAGCCCTATTTTATACTTCGTCATACGATTGTGTCACGTCGGAAATAGCCAAACTATTCTCGCCTCTAGTGACACTGAAAGTGGTTAAAGTAGACAGAAAGAAACACTGCACATTCATTCATTCATTTTGGGAACGTATTCATTTTCTGCTCATTTTTCAAGTGATTTTTTTTTTTTTGTCAGTCAAGATATATTTTGTCAGTAAAGGGCTCAAGAGTGATAAACGGTTTAACTCCAATGTCTATTGTAATTTAGGTGTAGGTGTTTACATTTATACAATTAATATTTCATTCACTTTGGAATGAAATCCCTGAAAGTTCCATTGTCATCTGGAGTTTCGAGTGAATTATTATTATTTTGGAACAAACATGAGATGAGAGTCAGTCGTGTCAAACTGAAAGTTTCGAGGAAGATTGAGGAGTAGCAATGACTGTAACAACTACAAGCTGTTTTAGGGCAGCGATCCTATAATAAGTTACTCCCAATGTGACAGTTATTAACCTAATATAAATCTATAGTACAGTGTGTTTGGTTTCTTCTGAACACACTGCAGTTCAACAGTGCTGTTCTGGAGCGCCCGTTAGCCCGCTACTCCATTTGCCTTCTTTGATGTTTGATGTTTTTTTTCCATTCTAACCAGAACCAGGGAGGTACGGTACTTCATAAAAATGAAAAATATAATTAAAGACAAGCGAAAATAGCTGGTCTACAAGGCTCACTGCGACGCGCTGTGTGTGAGCTTGTCGATGAGCAAATTATTTTCGTATTTTGGAAAACATTTTGAAAGTACAAAGTTCTGAGTTCTGGGGTTCCAAGAAGAACAGAGTTAGTGCTACCTCCTCCTGAGCAGCAGGGCCCCAACATTAGGTTATGATAACCCTGTTTGAAACCTAGCCGTAGCGTAATGGAAACAAATTGTGTGAAATACGTTACATGGCACGACACCGTTCACTTAAGTTCTTAAAGTCGAGAAGAGCCATTATCTTTGCAGCTGGTGACGTACGGGATCACCACGCTGCGCCAGTTCACAGGATACATTTAAGAAGAAGCTTGTGCTGTTTTGAAACCTGACGGGTACCAGCCTTTTTCAAAATTACAAAAAAACACAAAACGGAACCAGTGGGACGAACTGTTAACAGCCAACAGCGATAGTGGCGTTCATATCTAGAATTATGTGTAATTTACTGTCACACAGAAACAGTGGGGATAAGTCTCCTACTGCACAGACGTACATTTGAACGTTTGCTGAAATAGCGAATACCACAATTAATATATGATTATTTCTACTTGTATGCCTTCCAGTGACAACCTTCCAAGAGTGAGAAAATACCTCACTTTGCACCCTCTAGCGCAGGGGTCTTCAACAGGGGGTCCTTAGAGTTACTACAGGAGGTCGGCCAAATCTTTGTGTGATATGATTTTTTCTTTTTACCTTAACCACTTGAACCCTAGCATCCATTTTCTGAGGAGAACTTCAGCCAAAAATAGCAGATCTACAAGCTCACAACGCCTCGCGCCGCGAGGCGTTGTGAGCTTGAAGATCGGCTATTTTTGGCAAAGAGGTGTTTGGTGTAGAGGGGAAAAAAGAGCAGGCCAAGTAAACAAAAAAAGTTGAATCTGAAACCCAATTTTATACAATATAGAGGGGGGTCCCTGCTTCATCTCTCTCTCAGCTAGGGGGTCCTTGGCCTGAAAAGGTTGAAGACCCCTGCTCTAGTGCCACAATGTGGAGTTCGGTGCAAAATGACTTGACCGAGAGATGACTGTGACAGAATTCCGGGAGGCATTGAGAGGGACGTCATACAATACTGTATTATGCTCTAAAAATAATTCCCACTTGAATGTAGACGTTGGTTCTACACAGAGCATTAGCCTCTACCCCTTTGTGGTCAATCTACAGGTTGTCTGCATGGGGCGCATCAACAAAGATAACGATTTGTTTGATCTATAGTGTCCCCGTTGACAGCTTCTTTAATGAGTAGTTCACCCAAGAAATGAATTTATTTCTATCGTTTACCTACCCCGGTGGTGTCTTTGACTCACGGAGAGTTTTAGTTTGTAAAACATTTCTTAAACGGTGAATCCGGAATGCAAAAAACTTGATGAATGGAATTAATACAAGACCCGAATTAACAACATCAAATATATCAAAAATCCGTCCATAAAGTCCTTTAAAACTTTGTTTTGCTGTTTGCTGTAATTCAGGATTAATTCCATTTGTCAAGTTTTTTTCTTTATTTTTGGATTCTGGAATGCTTTACAAACGAAAACTCTCCGAGAGTCAAAGACACCACCGGGTCGGTAAACGATAGAAATAAAGTCATTTCTTGGGTGAACTACTCCTTTAACTTGGATGCGCCTTGGCCACGTTAAACAACGTGTAAACTCCTAAGCTAACCGCAGTCGCTTTTATCTCTACTCCTGTAGACATTTAATTAACAAACGGCAAAATGAAAGGCAGTTGTGTACGACATCATTCCCTATCTATCTAGGCCACAGAAAGACTGGAGGGCTTTCATGAACGTGAGCAAACATAAACAAACAAACAAACAAACAAACAAACAAACAAAAGGCGCAATGTGCGTGTGGTAAATATAGCAAGTGAAATACTAAAAAGATTTGGAAAACGTTGTAAAGACATATAATACCAAAAGGCAGACGCAGTGAGTGGGCACAGGGCTGCAACGGATGCACAGACACTACTTTGAACGACAGGTGGCGCTAAAGCCAGAGAGACGGATTGGAGAGCCAGCCTCCATCCTATAGGTCAGTTTACACAGCAGTGTTTAAAAGAGATGCTGCTACCTACCGCCCTTCCACCAAACACACAGACACGCACACACACACACACTCATTCGGTCAACCTGACAAACACAAGCAAATACACGCACGTACTGACGATTGTGTGCAAGCAGGTGCGTGCGTGCACGCACACACACACACACACACACACACACACACACACACACACACACACACAACCCACACACACAAACACACGCACAGTTAAATACCTAACAGGTTATCATCATCATCATCCATGTGTTGTTGTCTCGGCTCTTAGCTGGAAACCTCCTTATAAGCCTGGAGAAGAGGAGGTGCTCAAAAGGTAAAGCAGACCTTCCAAAACGCCTTCCTCTTCCTCCCACCTCTTACCACCGCTTAGAGGAGACCGGGGGAGAGAAACGGCTCCGTGTTACTGGTGACACTACAGGATCTACTATAGGCAGCTGGCTTTTGGCTGCTGGCCTCGGTGTGAGCTAGTTTTGAGTGACGAGAAAGTTTGATGGCGGCGAACGAACGAACGAACGCAGCGGCCGCCGTCTCTCGTCTTTGTGCGCCCCCAAACTACTACGGTAGAGTACGCTACTGGTAAAGGCAGTTCATTCTGGTGCGCACCGGAAGAAGAGGTCACTTCTTTTATTTAAGAAAAAGCAGCCGCTAGACTCTTGGTGCTAGAAGTGGAGCGAGTTTTTACTACTAATAGAAAAAAAAGCAGCCGTTTCGCCAGTTGGTATTCATGGTTATGGCAGCCGTCACAGCGGGCTTTTTCTCCTCTAGGTCTCTGTGCTGCTGCTGGTGCTGGCCACTGTGGTCATGGTCAGGATCTTCATGTACTGCGTGAAGATGGCTTCAAAGGCCTCGTCCCGATGGATCATGGCGCCAAACACCAAAGGCTGAGAGGGAGAGGGACAGAGAGAGAGAGAGATATTTGTCATACAAATATTTGCGACTAATGATTTAACACATTACCTGCCAACCACAAGTATAACCGTTGTTGAAAAATACACCCGTTTACCGCCAACAACGAGTATAACCGTTTTTCAAAATAAAAAAAGTTTTTTTTTTTTTTTCAATTTATCCACAAAGAACCAGAGATATCGTGATCCAAAGATTTCTAGCTCCATTCACTCCTTGGTTAACTTATTACTTTAAAATCCTGTATCTCGGCTCCTGTGTACTTTTTTTTTTACCATGTTATTTTGGGTGAAACATGCTATTTTCAATTGGCTGCAATTATGGAACGGATTACCGCAATCGGATTCTTTTTTTCCACGATTCTACGAGACTCCTGTGTGTGTGTAATGAGGGGATCACCGTGAGGACGGTGATCACGGAAAATATTTTGTGACTACTTAAAACATTTTTTTTTTAACATTGAATGTAATGCTGGCAGTGGGGGAAGTAAAAAAAAAACTCTGGCGGGGAATGTGTTAATAGTGTTTTTGGCATTGAATATATCGTTGCTGTCGGGCAGAAACCTTGTATCTCCATATTCTAACTTCTTGTGTTTTTTCATAAATGAACGCCCTACTTGAACACACTACAGCATGTACAGTACTTGAGTAAATGTACTTCACATCACTAGAGAAAAGAAAGAGACAGAAAGGAGAGAGAAACATCAGGTAGAGGACACATGGGAGACAGTTGTGTGAAAATGACAATCACAAAGTGTCCGTCACAAAGCAACAGAGCTGTCAGATTTGACGTGTCATCAGACGATAACACAGCGCCACACGTCTCAGAACAACCACACGTTTTGACGAGCAAAGTAGAACGACTCAGTCAGCACACAGTGAGCTGGGGGGCTCGAATTGTAAAAAGACTTCAACCTTTTAGTTTGGCCGTAAACCATGGATCAAACCAGGGCTGCTCAAAGCCTAAAGTTATGCTCCGTCGTGTGACGGTGTCACGCACCGAGAACGACCGGGAATAGCAGACCTGCAAGCTTACAACACGTTGTGAGCTTCTAGGTCTGCTATTCTCGGCGAGAGACACCATCGCCTGACGTAGTATGAATCAGGCTTAACACTGCAATACCAGTAAGACTCCCTAATCGGGAGATAAGCGACCGTAGGTCACATGTATACAGAAGAGGGCTGTAACGGCGATTGGTTCCTAGTTGTGTGGGCAATGGATAGTTTTGTTTGGTGGTGTAAATGTGGGGTTAGCTGTGACATGGTGGCGTTTATGTGGGCAGAAAACTGTTTGTCTGAAGTCCTGAAAGAAAGAAAAGCTGCGGGAAGGTTTCAGCAGTCGTATGGCAGACCAAAAGCAAAGGTGTGCAGGCAAGAGCTGTTGGTGTGTGTGTGTGTGGTGTGGGAGAGAGAGTGTGTTTATAGGGGAAAGGAGGGATTGTTTGTGGGGGGTTACGGCATTTTATGTGAGCTGCAGTGGCAGGGGGTCCTCCACTGGGGGCGCCACCACTTTTGCATCCGTTCTGGAGCACCAGGAGTGGGTGGTCCCCGGGAATGCCCCGTGAGCAGCCCCGTTGGGGTGGTCATTTGGTAATTTGTCCACATGTGCTCACTTTTTTACACTTGGGGGTCCCCGAGGCAGCTGGGGGTCCCTGGAGCTCCGGTGGTCCTTGGAGGGTGTAGTTTGGCAGGTAAGGAGTGTGTGTGCAAAATGTGGCATGGATCGGGGCAATGGGTGCGGAGATATGAGCAGGGCAAAAGTGTGACGTGTGTGACAGAGTGACGGAGTGACGGAGTGACGGACGGACACCTGGAGCAGCTTTCTGTAGTAAGTGCGACCTACGGTCGCAATAATTACTTGTAATAATGCGTAATAACATCGTTCTGAAAATATTGTGAGCGACAAGCTTTTTCTACGTATTTAGTTTTTCTCTGTACTGCCAAAAACAATCCATGTAAACTCCCCCCTCCAGCAAAAATTCAGACTTTTCCCTCAGTTTTATATAAAATAAAAAATGTGCTCGGACGTGCAATTTGATTTGTCTCTGGCATTCAGAACTACAGCAATATTTCAATTAAGAAGATTGAACTGATTGACTGAATACTTTATTAACACGTTGCAAACAGTACAGCAAGTACCATTAACGCAAGCAATGCTAAAAGGATAACACACACACAATGTTTTTTCCCCCATTGTGGTCCTATGTTTTCAATTCATCATAAACAAGCTGTCAACCGTTCCTTGCACAGAAGAATTGCATCTTGACTACAGCCCACAAGTATTAATCAATATTATGATTTGAATAATATTTGTGATATTTTATGATGTCCTACACAGTCCTCCTATACACTGTAAGGGGTCGAGCTCCTACCTTCTGTGTGGATGGAGTTGCTATGGAGATGCCCATTCCAGAACCAGGCAACACTGACAAGACTTTATACTGCAGCATCGTGGGAGAAACAGGAGAGAACAGAACAGATATTTATCATTTGACCACTTGAACCCCCAGCATCCATATATATTAAATACAAGATTGATAGTGCTACTTTTTAAATCTGTTGCATCCCTGTTGATATTTTTTTTTATGTGATACTCGAGCACATTAACTGTGGTTAAGATCATTCACTACAGTGGTTCTCAAAGTTCTCAAAATATTTTCAGATGGCCAAATATATGTGAGCGGGTACAATGCTTTCGGCAGCAAGGGGGCATTTTTCATTTTTTACAGATTATTACAGAATATAAGCTTTCATATGATGTATCATTCATTGAAATTGGAAACTATTTGAAGAAGATGTGACCATTTGAATCTTGTTGAACCTTAAACCCCAAAGCAGAGAAATTGCCTTTCAAAGATCTCAGAGTTTTCAACACCTCAGTGGCCCAGAAATGGGTGTGACAATGGGAGGGACAATAGGTATATAGGTATTATACTTAAGTTCAGTCGCCGAGATTAAAAACATGTATTGCAATGACATTACAGTAATCATTTGTATTTGGTAATTTGGCTCCGCTCCTGTGATGCCCCAGAACAAATCTGAGCAAGCAAAACACAGACTCTGAGATCCTCAATCCCCATAGTGCCTTAAGTTACACAGAGTTATTACATTAACATGATAATAGACATACGATCCCCCCATAGGGCAGAGCCTAAAGTAAAACATTAATTACATTGACATGATGAACCCATATCAGTGACACGCTGACATCATGAAGACTTAAATGCTAGAACAGGAGGAGAATACTAAAACGCTCGCCCCAAAACACAGTCGCCCCGGGGCAAATCCTTGTTAGTTCCTTGTACAAATTAGTTAACATAAGCGTCACATCCATTTTAACCGCTTAGCTTTGGCTATTCAAAAATAGCAGATATACAAGCTCATAGCACAGCACCGAGTGCCGCGCTATGAGCTTGTAGATCTGCTATTTTTGAAAAACCTTGAAAAAGTGTGCATAACTTTGAATATTTACATTTTTTTAAACCAAAAATTAACTGATATCTTTGCTTTTGGCGGTCCCTGGCACAAAACATTTTCAAGTGGTGGTCTGCAGCCAAATGTATAACAATTTAGGGGTCCTTGGCATGAAAAAGGTTGAAAATCACTGCTCTATAGCAATCCGGCGATATTCACCTGGTATTCCTAAAAGTAACCTCAGGAGACTATATGCATAAACCTAACCTTATTCCTAAACGTAGCACAAATGAACAGGGCATACAATTATACACAAACAATACAACAAGATACATCCATGCAGACAGACAGGACAAGAGCTAACCTTATTCCTAAACTTAACCTCAGTAAAACTATGCCTAACCCGAAACTTATTTCTAACCTTATCCTCAGTAAAAAGAATACAAGAACCGCTGGTCCGCGGAAAACAATGTGGACGAGCGTGTTTTGGGGCGAGCCTTCCGGTTACCCAGGAGGAGGATGTGGAGTTTGGTCATTGAAGAGCTGGCAGCAGCGGTAGCATTTAAAGTAGGAAGCTCCAACCTATACACGGGTGATAAAAACGGAGCCATGAAACGTACCTTCTGAATATCTGTGATGTCGATCAATTTGATGACTTTGTTCTTCTTGGTTGAGCCAGATCTGGAAGAACTGGAGCTTTCAAAGCACAGGTAGCTGGGAGAGATGGTACAGCAAGGTTTAGTAGTAAACAAACCAGATGACATCCATCTAATAGGCCTATTGCAGTTTTTCAAAAGTGCAAATCTCGGCGTGCGCGCGTAGTATTTTAATATAACGTAATTTTCCATCAGGCACAAATTAGCCGCCTACTACACATGTTTTGCCGGCAAGGGGTCCTTCCACTTCAAAACAACAACAGTGGACGCAAACGCTGCAATAGTGAGAGAGAAACTTAACGGAAAATAAAATTAAAAAAAAGGAATAAAAGTTTGGCTTGGGAGTGATTTAGTGAAGTTCTTAACTACCTGGTAAAAGAGGCATACTTCTATTCCTATGTTCATTTGCACTGTTGACACTTTGTAAGACACGAGGTGTGAATGGTTGTTTTTAATCAATGCACTATTTGTTCTAAGTAAGTTGAAGTTGTGGGGCTTGTTGCGCGCTCCACTTAGCTCCACTTGGACTGCACCCTGACTGAAGTTGCGCTGGCATTATTCCCTTCTAGTTTAATTCCACAGCGTCTGGCAGCAGCAGCCACTCCATCCAGTCCATGTGTGCATCTCATCACTTGTTCTGGTTTGCTGCTTGTTTGTTTGAGACTGAACAGCTTGCAGAGCTTAATGAGAGGCTTACTTCTCAGTGACAAAGAGCACTCCGTTACGGATGTAGTCCGTGGGCATCTTTCTGTCCCTGTTGATCAGGCAGCATCGCCAGCCGTTCTCGCACACTGCAGGAAGGAGGGAAGTGTCAGAGAACACTGTTTAATACAATGAGCTGTAAATTCCTAACTAGGCCTGCTGCATAAATAAGTCGTACATATTCGTGAGAGATTTGATTTGATGTAGAGGAGGGGGGAAGAGCGGACCAAGTACAGAGCCAACTCAGGTCAAATTTCCCAAGTATGGAGGGTTTGAGTGGTCAACACACCTCCTACATCAGTGCATTGTTTGCCCCAAAAGCTGCATGCACTGAAGCACCATTCTAACAATAATCAAATCAAAGTAAAAGTCAGTAAAAGTTATATATTTTTAAACATTTAATGTACTATATCCCCCCCCCACCCCCCCCACCCCCAGAAAAGGCATGCTGTGGGGTTACAAGTCCCTCTCCTGGCACTTCCACTCCCCACCTGCCAGAGGGCGCTCGTTCTCAGACAGGTTGAAGACTTCATGGAAAGCCGATTTCTTGGTGCTGTACGCCCGGCCCGCCTCCTCCTCTCGACTGACACCCAGAGGCACGCCGGCCGCCAGGCTGCCCCGCACCATGGAGGGAGTCATCTGGGGAGAGGAGGGAGGAGGGGGGGGGGCGAGGGGAATGAGCAGAGAGAGGGGCGATACAAGAGGTTAGGATTCTGAGATTCTGTGGGCCACAGCTATGTGGGAAAACCGCCCCCAAGCAACCGTAACAAAGAAACTGTGGGTCTTCAGTAGGGGTTGCAACAATTAATCAAACCAATCGATTTACTCGATTGTAAAATAAATAAATAATTGATATATTTGATGTGAGGCGCCTCATTCTCTGCCAGGGCAGAGTTGGTAAAAGTGTAACGTCAACATGTAAAGCAGTGGTTCTCAAAGTGGCGTTCGGGGACCCCCAGGGGTTCCTTGAGGAGGTTTCAGGGGGTCCCCAACTAAATGATTTAGTTAATATTATTAACATTATAAATGTTATACTATTCAAAATTGAAAAAATTAGATTGTCTGTTTTTGACGTTCAAATCATTTTTTTTTACTCAAATCTTCTCTTATGGGGTCCTTGGCATAAAATATTTCAAGATTGGGGTCCACGACCAAATGAATATAAACGTGGGGGTCCTTGACATGAAAATGTTTGAAAACCACAGCCATTGTCTTTATGAACTTTCATAGTTCATGTCTCTTATGATTTCCTCTCACAACACATGGCCAAGTAAGGTCTTTGAATCATTCTTGTGCTGGGTGGGTTGGGTTCACCGAAGAAGGCAATTCACGTAGCCTCAGGTTCTTTTTTTTATACACCCAAAAACAGTAAATTACAAAAATGTACCTTAAAAAAACACTCATTGAATTGAGCTATACCCCCACCTATCTGGTCCCCGGACTATGTTTACAAAAAGCACTAAGAGTGACTGAAGTTTGGTTGATTACTTCACCTGTGACTAGTGACGTGTTTAATAGGCCAACATTTTACTATCATTTCTTTTATAGTCAGGTGCAGAATTTTCCTTTGGGTACATATACAGTAGACAAAAATAATAGAATTATGCTTTCTGAAACCAAATGCATTGCTTGGAAAGATGTGGAGAATAAAACCAAGCTCCATTTTTTTACATTGTAAAAGCCAATCTCATGCCTAATAAAAAGCCAATTAAATATCCATGAATTAGACACCGCTCAAACAAACGTAGACTCTGTTGAAAACTTTTCAAATGAAGACTTTGGAAGACAGGACTGTTGCAATGCTTTTTGTATGACCTTGGTTTCAGACTAAAACAACTAAATCTACTTCATCTACTATACTACAAACTACTAGCTCTGAAATCACCTATTAGACAGCTTACCTTTGAACTAACCCCAGTTCAAACACACACACACACACACACCAAAATAAAATCAAACCGGTATTTGTCTGTGAAAATGGACCAAAATACTCCTACACAGAGCAACGTGATCTGATTCTCCCTTTGAAACACATTTTGGATGCAAATACCATTGAATTAAATGAAATTACATTTTAGCAGAGGGAGAGAGGCACATATTTTGATCCTTCACAGACACACTTGTACACGTTAACCATTTGTGTACGCACTCTCCCTCTCTCACTCACACACACACACAAAAAGAGGTGGTAAAGGACACACGCACTCACACGCACTCACACACGCACGCACACACCCACACAGGCTGTGTCAAAGCAAAGGGCACACTGGGAGGACCATACCTTTTCATAGCCAGAAAGCTGAGAGAGGGAAACACAACAACTCATGTGATTGGAACCAAAAGAAACAGAAATAAATAAATAAAGCCCCACTGGTCACACTGTCAGTGAATACTTTACAATGAGAACACACACACACAGGTCACACTGTCAGTGAACACTTTACAATGAAAACACACACACACACACACACACACACACACACACACACACACACACACACACACACACACACACACACACACACACACACACACACACACACACACACACACACACACACACACACACACACACACACACACACACACACACACACAGTATCTGATCGTGGCTGCTTTAGCCATGATCAGATGCACATAATATTAACCACTGTCAATCTGTCGCCACTCGCCACCCAGTTTTGTTATTATATACATATAATATATATATATATATATATATATATATATTTATTTAAACAAATAGGTATATTTGCAGATCTACAAGCTCACAAAGCGTTGTGTCACTTGCGAGCTTGTAGATCATTTAGAAAAAAATAATCTTTGATTTTCAAAACACACATTTTGTACACTTGTGAGGACATCAACATGTTAACCCATTAAGAACAGGAAAGCCTATACGTTGTGTTATACCTTAAAAACCGGGAAAGCATCTGTGTCATTTTAGATGCTGCTATGTACTGTATATAGCAATGACATTCCTATTGCATTTTTTACCACATTGTAACAAAAATATATTGTAATACATTTATTGGACATTTTGCCCTCAAAGTAATACACAAGTACACACATACCCCCCCCCCCCCCCCCCCCACACACACACACACAGACCCCCAGGGCTCACCCGTCTGGCCAGCATGGCGTTGCTGCCCTTCAGCTGGGGGTCTGTGGGCAGGTTAGCCCAGATGATGTGGGGGGTGTCGTACTTGTCTCTCAGCTTGGGACAGCTCTTGAAGATGAAGTCGATGATGAAGAACTTGATGCCCGCATACAGCCCTGCAAGGGGGGAGGAGGAGGAGGAGAAGGGAGATTAGAAGAAAGCAGGTGGTGTGAAGGAACACTATATCAACTTAAATACTACAAACATTTGTCAAACTAATCAATTTGCTCGATTATGATCAATCCCTATTTCGGGCATTGCATTATTAGACCAAACATTATTATATATATTTTTTAAATAGTGAAAATAGAATCTACAAGCTTAGACCACTTCGCAATATAAGCGTGTAGATCTGATATTGTCACTGTTTCCCACGACACCATTGAGTGACAAAGCATAAAATAGGGCTTAAGTGGTTAGTTGATTCAATGATAATGTTGATTATTCAATTCATTTGATAATCGATAAAATAACCGAAATGCATTTATATTTTCAGCCCTAGTAAAAGTTTTTATACCACTAATGTATGTGTCTGTCTGTCTGTCTGTCTGTCTCCACAGAAATCGGCTTCTCTGATTGGCAAACCCAACCCACGGGACTCATCCAAGCTTTGGGGTCATGTTTGTGCCGCGGTACTAATTATAGTTACATGATCTTGTTTTATACCCATGTATGGTCCTATGATAACGGGTCATACACTGGATAATCTCATAACGGGTACAATGAGTTTTATGACAAGTACAACGGATATTGCATCACCAGATATGGCAGGCATTATTGCATTATTGCATTTCCACCTTGCGTTGTCCCCCACTTACAGCGGTCTAGCGTAGGCCGATGGCCCGGAGAGAAAGGAAAATGCTGTCTCATAACAATTGGCTCAGTTATCAGGCCATCATCTTATATCAGAAGATATGAATGCTAATTTACAAGATATATTCAACTTAATGGCCAAATACATGCACATTTTGGAGGTCCTTCACAAGAAAACATTTGAGAACCACTAGTTACTTTAGTTTAATGTGACTCTAAAGTGTCTTATACCAAATCAAATCTTTCTTCTACGCTTTTAAATGCTGTCTCACATCCCAGGTGCTTTGAAATGCCTTTTTTTTACGGTGCAGTTTGGAACGACATCATTAATCATTGTGGGTATCTACAGATCGACCCCCATCTGCTGATTCGGGTACGACACGTCGCAGCCTTGTGAATCAGCTATTTTAGGTGCATGACACCGACCGGCACGCGACTAAATATAAAAAATGATGATCCTTTTCCTTGTGTATGTGAGCCAGCTCTGACTGGGGGATGCCGAGGTGTTCCCATAGAGCAGAGTTATAATCCCTCCACCTGGTCCAGGGTCTGCCATGTGGCATCATCATCATCCACACCCCAGCTGGACATGATGCCTGGAAAACCTCCCTGGGGAGGCGGCCAAGATGCATCCGTACTGGATGCCAGAACCACCTCAACCACCTCTTTTTCTATACTAAGGAGCAGCGGCCACTCGGCTTTACTCCGAGACTAAGGAGCGATTCAGACTATGGTCCATGTTGTGATTAGTGTGAACGCTGCGTACCGTTCCCTGGAACGGAACGCTGAACCGCACCCGGGAACGCCAGGGGAGGTATAGTCTGGGGTCCGATTGATGCGTTCTCTGGTACGGAACGCTGCAATGTGAAAGCCACCCGTACCAACAGAAGGAAGTGGACTATACATATATCATTTATACATCACATTAGTGACACATGATTTTACCTGGGTTATACCTTCTGATAGTTCTACTTGAATGTTGACATGAAATAATAATCGTGCTAGTTAGGGTTGCCAACATCCAGAACTGGAGAAACGGGACCCATGCACGCGCGCAGTGCGATTTTTTCCGGGTTTCCCGCGGATAAAGTTACTTTTTTTTGTTACTTTATTTCGGTTTTAGGGTTAGGGTTGGGAACAGGCTGACATGCCACACAAACAATGATGCCGTTCCCACCGGAGAAAATCTCACACACACACACACACACACACACACACACACACACACACAAGCACGCGTGCGAGCACTGTGCCTGCCCTGTCAACTGAGCGGTCCTAGCGCCCTTCGCATACAGCACACAAACACGCAGCCAGACACACTGCAGTGTGCTCAAACAGAAATATATTTTTTATTTTTCCCTTTACACCGGAGTCCGGGACACGCCCCTTTTGGCTCAAATACGGGGCGTCCCGGCTAATACGGGACTGTTGGCAACCCTAGTGCTAGTGTTTGAAAAAACCCATGTGTAGCGAGCGCTGCCGTTAGGATAAAGATACCAAGGATTAGTCCTTGACGTCACTGTTATGCCACCAAGGATGTGTCAGTGACGTAGGTAATTGTCAAGCGGGATTTTCAGCCGATGTTACGAATCGATGTAATGTTTCAAAGACCGTCAGCGCACACTGCTTTGGTTGTGTATTGTTGTTCTGTTATTATTATAACTCAAGGTACACAGTCAAACTTTATTATTCTCTCTAAACTCTGACAAGTGACTCTTCTGTCACATGACATTCTCTATCTCCCAAAGCCCCATAGTCCACAGCTCCCCTCTGAGGCACATAAGTACCATTACAGTTGAATGAAGTGTACTCGGGTACGGAAGAATCTTGGCCAATGTGAATGCCGGCCAGCGGGGAGAGGGTTAATCGTACTCGGGAACAGTTCGAATCAATCGGACCCAGTCTGATTACAGTAAGTACAGTAAGTGGAGTGCATGTACCTATCATGAAGCCCACTAGTTTGTACGGCAGCAGGCAGGATGTGATGAAGGTTATCCACAGGCCGATGTACAGCTTCTGGGTGATCTCTGGCTGCACCCACATGAACAGACTGGAGCACAAGAAACACACACACACACACACACACACACACACACACACACACACACACACACACACACACACACACACACACACACACACACACACACACACACACACACACACACACACACACACACACACACACACACACACACAAAAAATTAGGTGGACCAAAGGCAAAAGTATCTGAGAAATATTTACAAGGACAGACTGGGATATTACAGATTAGCAGATGGATGCTAAGCAACACTCATTAGCATACGCACACACGCACACCCACCCACACATTTATTACAGTAAGGAAATATTGACTCACTTTTTGATTTTCTCAAGGACATTGGACATCTTCCCAAACAGGTTCTGGTTGAAGGAAGAGCACAAAAAAAACACGTTTGAAACTTAGTGAAGAGTTAAGCTCTCCAGGATCAAAGTGTTCGCGGCCCACCCACCTGACCACTTAACAGTACAGGGCGGTCTGTCCACACTGTTAATAAATGTGGTCACTTCCTCAAATGGTCACTGAGAAGCGAAGTGAAAAAAACAACAACAAAAAAAAACTAAACAAACGCTGAATGACCGCCTCCGTCTGGATTCCAGGCTAGTGAACATAGTCTATAACAGTCGTTCTCAAAGTCCGGGGACCCCCAGGGGTCCTCGAGGGGGTTTCCAGGGGGTCCCCAGCCAAATTAATAGTTAGGAACCAAATTGACCCTTATGTGTCTGTAACTCTAAGAGTGTACAAATGGAACAAAATGGACCTGTTAGCGTCCATTTGGTTCCATTTGTACACTCTCAAAGAGTTACATTAACACTGATGGTGATACTACAGTGTAGATTGTGACCCCGAAGAAATTTAAATGGTTGAGTCACTGGCATATCTTTTCAAATGGGGGTCCGTGGGCTTAATATGTGTCAATTTGGGGGTCCTTGACGCAAAAAAAGTTTGAGAACCACTGGTCTTTAAGACAAAACGTCAGTTAACGTCACCGTCCATACACACTCACAGCTCACCTGGGCCTTCTGTGCTACATCGAGTACCAACTGGAACTTCTCAGAAACGGTCAGGTCTTCTTTGGGAGGCTCCTGTCAAACACAAATAATGTAGTTATAAGTTATAAGGGAGACCACCTCCAACATACTGCAGATGGACTAGTTATATTGTATTAACATACTCTACCATACAGATTGGTTAAAACAAAGTTTTATTAATTGACATTGATAGTTAATTGACCATAGATGTAAATCAGGGTGTTGTTATCTCACCATAGGCTCTGAGACTTCAGGCACTATACTCCACTGAATCCTCCACCCTCTGAGAAGCAGGAGTAGAAAGTCAACAATGTCATGATGCTAAGTTCATATATCAATGAAACATCCATTTGAACCCATAAGACCTGGAACGCTGTGTCATTTTTTGATTTGCTAAAAAGCATTATTTTACAATTTGGCTATTCAAAATAGCAGAAATACAAGCTCATAGCGCGGCACCGAGTGCCGCGCTACGAGCTTGTAGATCTGCTATTTTTGAAGAATCTTGAAAATGTGCGCAAATCTATGAATATACATATTTTTAAAGCGAACATTTGTTACTCAAATCTTTGCTTCTGGGGGTCCCTGGAACAAAATATTTTGAGATGGGGGTCCGCGGCTAAATACATATCATTTTGGGGGTCCTTGACATGAAAACGATTGAGCACCACTGATATAGAAACATACGTTTTTCAGAATACTGTTGGGATTTAGGAGACATGTAGAATCGGCTTCAGGTCTTAATGGGTTAATAATATAATCGATTTTGGGTGGAAAAACTTTATTTTTTGTACTATTATTTCTAAAATAGGATATACTGTAAACGTGCTTCAAGATCATTTGATTAATCAAAACAAATAGACAGACAGACAGACAGACAGACAGACAGACAGACAGACAGACAGACAATAAAGTCATTGATGGTTGAAGCCTTACTTTATTATAAATGAATCACATAAATGAACCCATTTATGTGATTAAAAATAAAAGTGCTAAGTGAGTGTTATTGACACTGACCTCACCTTGCCATGAGGGTAAAGTGAGTGTAATTGACATGGATCAGAATAAAGTGCATAATGTGTCACCTTGCTATGAGGTAATTCAAGGAGAGCCGCAGGATGGCCAGGAACAGGAACATGGGGATGGCCCAGCCGTGCCAAGCGGCGTACATGTAGATCTGTGGAAAACACAAACACACAGATGGAGGGAGAGAGGGAATGAGACAGAGAGGGAGATAACCTAAATGTTATCATTCACATTCTAATAATTGTGATGAGCCAATGCCTTTTTTAACACATCGGGTGCCAAACACGGTCTGAACCGTGTGTTTACTTAGTGGCGGTTCCGAAGCTTCGGTGCCGTTCACGGTCTGAACCGTGATTTCAGTCTTTTTGTTTTTTTCGTTTTTCTCCGCGCGGGCGGGGCTAGAGCAGCTCTGGGAGCACCCATTGTAATCCTGCGAAGGAAGTGCCAGATCGCTCACCGGAAACACTTTTTTTCCCCCCATCCGCTTCCTGTCTATTTCCTACTTTGAAACGCCTATATCTCCAAATCTGTTTCCTGTGGGGAAAAACGGTCATGCGCGATGCGCGATCCCCCCCCCGTTGTAACCCGCGAGTGGAATGTTATGGTTCCAGCCAGTAGCCAGGCTCATGGCAGAACATGAATCGATGCTTTTTTTTGCGTGGATTTGCTTGTAACGCACGCGGACATTTTAAACAGCAAAGCGCAGTCAATGGGGATAATGCTGGCACCCACGGTAAGTTGTTATGAAAAAATGCTGGCACCCGATGTGTTAACAAATTAATTGTTTTGTTTTATTGCTTAGATAGATTTTTTTGTTCCGTTTTTATTTCACCTTTTACTGTGACTTTATTATGATGTTCAAAACAAAAAGAAACAAAGAAATAATCGTGTGTGTGTGTGTGTGTGTGTGTGTGTGTGTGTGTGTGTGTGTGTGTGTGTGTGCGCTCGCTCGTGCATGCCTGAGCGAGTGTGTGTCTGCCTGTATGTCAGTGATCCTTGTGTTAATGTCGGGCAAGTCTTTACATCCAGTCATCATCTCCTTCTATGAACATTTCCCTCCAGAGTTTGGGACTGAGCTAACAAGCAGGAGTCAAGGTAAATAATTGATGCAAAGATGAACGAGTATTCATGGATTCAGGGAGCAGGAGTGGATGTTTCTATAAATAGAGGAGCGAGGGGAGATGGGAGGAGAGGCACTGTGCTGCTGATTACTGTGATCTAAGCAACGCAGTTACACCGTACGACCACAAGAGGGCACACTGTGTGTGTTAGGATGTTGGCTGTGGTGGAAATGTTATTTACTTTAAGTAATAGTACCAACAGTATAAACATATGTTGTTATGCAAAAAAGGCCTGTATTAAACATTTTACACAATAAAAGATATACAAGCTCACAGCGCGTCACTTCGTGCTGCACTGCAAGCTTGTACATCTGCTATCTTTGAACATTAAACTTTTGTAACACAATAAGTACCTCAAAATTGCACTTAAGTACAATACTTGAGTAGTTGCCTTCCACCAGTAGCTGTGTATTAGGATGTTGTACATCATCGCTGTCGGCGCAGAAACCTCTTATCTCCATACTTTAACTTTTTGTGTTTTTTCGTAAACGAATGCCCTACTAAGCCTACTTGATCATACTACAGCGTCACACAAAAGTAAGTATAGCAGATCTACAACCTTGAGAAAAAAAGATGAGCTCGAGCTTGTAGATGTGCTACTTTTGCTATTTTTGTATTAGAACAGGGGTCTTCAACGTTTTCAGGCCAAGGACCCCCTAGCTGAGAGAGAGATGAAGCAGGGACCCCCTCTATATTGTATAAAATTGTGTTTCAGATTATACTTTTTTGGTTTACTTGGTCTGCTCTTTTTTCCCCCCTCTACACCTATACCTCTTTGCCAAAAATAGCAGATCTACAAGCCCACAACGCCTCGCAGCGCGAGGCGTTGTGGGCTTGTAGATCTGCTATTTTTGGCTAAAGTTCTCCTCAGAAAAGGGATGCTAGGGTTCAAGAGGTTAAGGTAAAAAGAAAAATCATATCACACAAATATTTGGCGGACCCCCTGTAGTAACTCTGAGGACCCCCTAGGGGTCCCGGACCCCCTGTTGAAGACGCCTGTATTAGAATCCTGAAAAGTAACAGTTTTGGAACATATGAGGTTTCCCCCCGACACGGACGACATTGTAGATGAAAACAGCCTCCTGGGAACAGAGGGATAATTGGCTGTATATATGAGCGTGCTTGCACACATGCCTGTGTGTGTAAGTGGGTGTGAGTGAGCGTGTGGTGCCTGTGTGTGTGTGTGTCGTTTGTGTGTGTGTGTGTGTGTGTGTGTGTGTGTGTGTGTGTGTGTGTGTGTGTGTGTGTGTGTGTGTGTGTGTGTGTGTGTGTGTGACGTTTGTGTGTGTCGTTTGTGTGTGTGCAACTGTGTGCATATCGTTGGTTTCAGCAGCGATTATCAGGCAGAAACCTTGTATCTCCATATTTCAACTTGTATGTTATTGTAAGTGAAAGTGGTTATGTCTTTGTGCTTTTTATAAATATCTAAGCAATATAAAGTATATAACAACGGCTTGTGACTAAATATTAACTACATTGGATCCATTGGAAACACATTATTTTTTTTCCTCTCCATTTCCTGAAAATGTAACCGTTTTGGACATACAAGGTTTCCGCCTGACATCGACTTTAAGTGGGTGTGAGCGAGTGTAGTAGTGCTTGTTGTGTGTGTGTGTGTGTGTGTGTGTGTGTGTGTGTGTGTGTGTGTGTGTGTGTGTGTGTGTGTGTGTGTGTGTGTGTGTGTGTGTGTGTGTGTGTGTGTGTGTGTGTGTGCTGTTTTGTTTGTGTTTATGTGTTGTCATGAGCCTATTCCCTCTGCAACTTAAACACATCAGTGGCTTCCTGCGGTGCGCGCGGCGTGCTGACAGACAGATAGGCTGTGGCGTACGTCAATGGAAAGCATAGCTCTTAAAGACGCTGTTCTCCATGAGGTCTGGGCTTTATCACAAGCCTGGAAAAAAAACATCTATCAGGAGACCAACACGGGGAGGTCAATGTCATTTACACATCTCTTTTGTACATTATCGTCGCTGTCGGTCAGAAAGCAGCTATCTCTGTCTTTCAACATTTTTATTTTCTTTAATAAATCAGTTTAGGGTCGAAACGCCGTATCAGCTGTTTGTCACAAATACAAAACCCTTGGTGCATTCAACAAGTGAGTTGCGAGCCCCGCTTTGCTCTTTTACAAATATTGAACCAATTAAAAGTATTAAAAAGTGCTTCTGACTAAAACCTCCTGACTCTATTGGATCCTGAAACTGTCGGTCAAACCACCTAAATCAGGTCTGACTTCGTCATTCTCATCAATGATGGGACAAAACAACCATCTCCACATTAATGGTCAAAAAACCTCCCAACTCCACTTGATCTGGATTTGGGTAAAGTGATGATCATATAAGGTTAAAGTGAAATATCCCTTTAACTGTGGTTTATCTCCTGAACTCTGATGAAATGTGTGTTTCACTGTTACACAACGTGAGCTCCCTCAAATTCCCTGAAAACATCTCAATGAAAAACATCTTGTTTTGCTCACATTATCTGGTGTTGTGCAACTGACAGCCTGAACAGGTGAGTCAGTGGGCGTGTGTGTGTGTGTAAGTGTGTGTGTGTGCGTGCGTGCATGCATGCGCGCGCGTGCGTGTGTGTGGTGGCGATCCGTAAGGAGCCACAGTCATTTTAACTGCCACCCTGAACCTGTCACTCACTCATAACACCCACGCCCATTTACACACTCCTCCGTTGGATCAACCACATGCGCGTGTGTGTGTGTGTGATGCCCAAACAACTGTAGTAGAATTTGAGAAATAGACATTGTGGAGGACAATTTTCCTGGTCCTCACAAAGAGAATATGGTTACAATTATTGTGGGGAGAATTAGGAGAAGATGCAGGTTGGGGTTACGGTTAGGACTGCTAGCTCTATAAAGTATTGGTAGCTCTATAAAGCATATCAATGGGGAGCAGGTCATTATTGAGAAATAAACCTGAATTTCTCAATAATGACCTTATGGCTTATTACACGGGTACTAATACATAAATTAATACATTGACCCAAAAGTAACAACAAAACGATTTGAAAGATGTTTTAAACAACGGGAAGTGTCGACTAAATATAGAACCAATATTTTGTTTGTCTATTTCCCACCTAAAATGTTTTAAAACATTCTTGAGTATACTGTTTAGTTGTAATGGTGTAGTTTACGTGGTTGCCATGTTGGATACCGGAAAAAAACATCAAGCAACGCAGATTGATAAGAGCCAGGTGCTCTGAGTCTTTGATTAGACAGCGGTCAGTTATTGAATTAAAAACATAACAGACCGATGCATTCAGTGATTGACCAATCATTCAACCAAGCTGTGCAATACATTGGTTCTCAAAGTGGGTTCCCCTGGTGCCCTTGGGGGGTCCAGGGGGTCCTCAGAAAAAGTAGTAAATGTACTGTAGCTAGCATTGCAATGATTTTACCCCCCCCTATAGACAGTTATATAACTGTGATTGTGGGTGCAGTTGCAAAACAAACCCAGTGCATTCTTAGTACCTGATTGATTCAGCCTACAGAACAACAATACACTCAGTCTGAGCCTGTTGAGAGCTTTTGAAAGAAAACATTGATTGAGTCTGCAGCCTTCAACCATCACAACAGGCTCTTTTTAGCTTCACGTTCCAAACAGAAATATTAAAAGATATTGGTAAACACTATCTGGATTACTTTACACGTACCGACTTTTGCATTTTTAACCACTTAAAACCTTCTAGTCTTAGAGAACCAGACATGAGTTGAAACGTGCTCACTACTTTTGACCCCCCACCCCCCCTTCCTGCCGTTAACACCAAATCTGTTTGGCAAAAAATAGCCAATCTACAAGCTCCAACGTACGTTGTGAGCTTGTAGATCGGCTATTTTTGGGCGCATGTGGCAGCATATGGATTCTGGGGGGGGTTCAAGTGGTTCAGTAAATATTGGCCGATACTGATGAACGATTAACAGTGTATCTCTACGTGTGTGTGTGTGTGTGTGTGTGTGTGTGTGTGTGTGTGTGTGTGTGTGTGTGTGTGTGTGTGTGCGTGCGTGCCTGCGTGTGGGTGTGTGTGTACTCACGATGAAGGCGATGGCAGACGTGTACACAGAGTGCCAGCTGGATAAGGCAGAGAGGTTCCTCATGAAGTTGGTGACGGGTTTGGCACCGCGCTCTGCACCGGGACAAAGGACCGTGCATCACAATGATGTCAAGAACATTGAGAAAAAAACTCAACTGAACAGTGTCTCGAATGCTATTCAAATGTGAGTCGTCAGTCAGTTAGCCACTTTCAACAAGGCGTCCGTAATTGGGCATGTACTGTAGGCAGAAATATAAATAAATAGCAGAGATAGCAGATCTACAAGCTAGCTCACAACTAGGGTTGGGATCCAGAACCGGATTCAACATTGAAGAACCGGATATCGGCTCAATCATAATGTGGAACCGTGTCCGGAACCGGTTTTATCACATTATCAAGCTGGTATGTGGACTTCACCTCTGCTATACAATTACAATTAATTTAATTTCAAAGACCACCATAACTCTGAGAGTGTACAAATGGAACCAAAAGGACCGTAAGGACACATTTGGTTCCATTTGTACACTCTCAGAGTTACAGACCTGTAAGGGCCCCTCATAATACTTGGCCCCCTCCTTTTTTCCCTCTACAGCAGGGGTCTTCAACAGGGGGTCCGGGACCCCTAGGGGGTCCTCAGAGCTACTACAGGGGGTCCGCCAAATCTTTGTGTGATATGATTTTTTTTTACATTAACCACTTGAACCCTAGCATCCCTTTTCTGAGGAGAACTTTAGCCAAAAATAGCAGATCTACAAGCTATTTTTGGCATTGTTTTTTAGGTGTAGAGGGGAAAAAGAGCAGACTAAGTAAAAAAAAACACTTTAATCTGAAACACAATTTTATACAATATAGAGTAGGGGGTCCCTGCTTCATCTCTCTATCAGCTAGGGGGTCCTTGGCCTGAAAACATTGAAGACCCCTGCTCTACAGTCTAAACCGAATATCTTTGCCGAATAGAGCCAGTCTACAAGCTCCCAACGGCACATTGTGAGCTCGTTCACTTATTATGACAAGCCCAGAATAGGGACACTAGGGTTAAGTGCTCAAAGTAGATATGGATGTAAGTGATCACTACTTACTGAGTCGTCTCATGTTTTCCGTCAACCTGAAAAGGGAGAGAGAGAACAGTTTGCATTCAGAGCACGTTATCGGCTATATTAAGACCAAACCATTACAGACGGACGGTAAAGAATAATGGAAGAAAGGAGCCGTGGTGACGTCATCCAGTGGTTTCCACAGACCCCGTTTTGAGACCATTTCTTTCAGCAAATTCAAATTCACCGTCTAGGAATCTCCGGTTCCGAATAAAACCGGAAAACGAATGCCATTTGGTGGAAGGGGAGCGAGGGCGGGTCTTCACTCAGTAG
This sequence comes from Gymnoscopelus microlampas, assembly GCF_963454915.1. Classification (NCBI taxonomy): domain Eukaryota; kingdom Metazoa; phylum Chordata; class Actinopteri; order Myctophiformes; family Myctophidae; genus Gymnoscopelus; species Gymnoscopelus microlampas. Next base: position 8,716,986 of record NC_139943.1, on the reverse strand, counting down.
AACCAGTAGAAGCATACTCTTCTTTGTAAATCATTTAAAAAAATTATGGGAGCATAATTTAACAAAAAAACGAACTGTTTACATATTGAAAACCCATGTTAATTCGAAAAAGTGCACTTTCCGGATTTTTTTCTGACCCCTTCCGGTACCGGGGGCCGACCGGAAACGAAATAAAACTGGCTCCGTTTTTTTCGTTCCCATCCGTTTCCTGTCTAGGAATCAACTTTGGAGTCGATTATCTCGGCTGTTGTTTCTCTCACCGCATCGCACAGTCTAACGTAATCGGCTGTAACTTCAAAATGGCGGAACGGATCGGGTCGCAGTTTTCACTGCTTGCTTCACACGGATCCCGTGTTTGTGTCGAACCAAATGAACACGAGTTTTTACCGAATTTAGCGGGGTCTATGGCGACATGAAGAAAACAAAAAAACAACAATATCAGCTCCAGTGGCATCAGCTCCAGTGGTATGGATGCTTGCCGCCTGGACCAAACACAGTGTTCATTTAATCACACTGCACCGCACGCAATTAAACCGGTTCGCACACTCATGCTGGAAGAGCCAGCGGCAGAACCGTTTGGTCTCGGATCAGGTCCTCATGCCGCCCGACCCCCTTCATGTGGGGATCAAACCTGTGGCCTTCGGGCCACAAGGCCTCGCAACACACTGCCTCTAGCATCCATCCATTAAAGAGAACCAACAACATTATTCACTTTGCATTTGAATAATGTCCTTGTCCTACTGAATTCACGCCCCCTTCTTTATTATTCAGCAAAGTCAAAGTGTTACGTATTGCACAACTTAAAACACTTACACCTCAGGCGGTGGCAGAGTTCTTATTAACAAATGCAAATAATATATGACCTTTTCGGATATCACTTGTTTTTTAGTTTTTTTGTCTTTTGTTGCAAGTCTGCCGTATCGATACGGTATAGACTCTGTATTGATACGCGTATTGGCAAAGGACGATATATTGGCATCTGGATTGTTTTGAGCACAGCCTCTTCCATCCATCCCTCCCTCCTCAGTAGTACTTCCTGTATGGAGGGGTGCAGGCGGGCGGGCCAGCCACAGTGACCTTGTTTTCATCCAGCACCTCCTGTGACTCACTGTCTTGTCGTGAGGACTGAGTAACAGACGACAGAGAGAGAGATAGAGAGAGAGAGAGAGAGAGAGAGAGAGAGAGAGAGAGAGAGAGAGAGAGAGAGAGAGAGAGAGAGGAGAGAGAGAGTGGAAGATTCAGCCTCCTTCTCTCCAGACCCATTTGTACTTAGTCGCTCGCCAGTGCCGCGCGCCGAAAATAGCCGATGTACAAGCTCACAGTGTGCCGCAGATGCGACGCGAGCTTGTACATCGGCTATTTTCAGTATATCGAGCCTTTATATCTCTATCTCTCTGTCTCTCTCTCTCTCTTCTATTTTCTTCCAGTCTAAATCATCAAGGTCAGAGTCTGTCATTGAGTATGTTAGTATATTAGCTCTCTCCCCCTCTCATTATAACTCTGTTGTTCACCTCTTTGCCATTAAAAACTGTTCCTTGTTTGCTGGGGACTCGACTCGCCGCAACCCTTTCAAGGACCCCCTGGGGCGGTCCCCTCCCGGAACCCCCACTGTGAGAACCACCGCCTTAGGCGCTGCCATGGTGTATGACAAAATAGATTCATTCATAACAGCCGGAGCGTGAAGGTAAAGCAAACAGACAGACATGCACTTTGCAGTCTAGAAGTCATCAGCAGCATAGATTATCCCATTTAGACCTGGAACGCATCTGTGTTCTGTGTCACTTTAGTTTTCTTTGGCTATTCAAAAATAGCAGATATACAAGCTCATAGCGCAGCACCGAGTGCCGCGCTATGAGCTTGTAGATCTGCTATTTTTGAAAAATCGTGATTTTTTTTTTAAATACTTTTTTTCCGAAAAACTGTTAGGATTTAGATTTGTTTTAGAAGCGGCCTCAGGTC
>NC_139943.1:8683451-8714827 GCF_963454915.1 Gymnoscopelus microlampas | reverse complement strand
TAGTCACCCGGGGGCAGGTGGATTTCTGAGATCTGTCAGCAGCCAATGAGAGTGTGAGTCACATGGGGGCGCGGCTGCACACAGGCGCGGCTGCACACAGGCAGTGCACACAGACACACAACCAGAGCACGGTTTCATAGTAAGCTACTATGAAAGCTAAGGCGCGCCTCCTTCCGCTGCGTTCGCAACAACACATTTAACCACTTCCACTGTAAAAAAATATATTTTCAAAAATAGCAGTTCTTCCACTTCTGCGCGACAACTCTTTGTGCGACAAAGTAGGGCATTCATTATATGGAGATACAAGGTTTCTGCCCACCCTGAACATATAGGAGGAGGACGGGCTCAGCATTCCACTGAGGGAATGCTGAGGTGAATAGATGAACGACCACAAGAATCATGTTATGATGCTCACAAGAATGTTATGATGCTCAAAAATAACCACTATACTCACACACAGCCTAGAGCAGTGGTTTTCAACCTTTTTCATATCAAGGTCCATTATTTATTGGGCATTTGAGCCACGGACCACCGCTTGATGAGATTTTTGCCTCTCAGACCCAAGACTTTAGACTTTAGAATATTATTGTGTTATCGTTGGATACGATTTTGTCCACAATTCCATCCATGCTGTAGATGTTGGTACATTAGAGACAACAGGCAAACGTTGAACAAAATAACAATTATTTAATTAAGTAATGCAGATGTTTAAAAATAATGTAACTCTTGAGAGCGTAAAATGAAACAAAATGGACCCTTTTCATTTAACGCTCTCAAGAGTTAAAGATCTATAAGGGTCCATTAGGTTACCAACACTCCATCATTTAGCTGGGGACCACCTGGAACCCCCTCAAGGACCACTGGTGGACCCCGGACCACTGGTTGAGAACCACTGGCCTAGAGTGTTATGATGTACTCACATTTGCTACTGAAGTATCAATACCAAAATGTAGAAATACTGTACTATATTTACTTGGCGTAAAAGTACAAAATTTACTTTAAGTAGCAAAAGTAAAAGTACTCATTACGCAGAATGTCCCATTTCAGAATCAAGTTTTCAGAATCCTTAAAAATTGCTCACAGCACGTCTCAAAGTGACGCATTGTGAGCCTGTAGATCGGCTATTTTCAAATAGCCCACGTATATACAGTATAGGGCTGAAGTGGTAAATGTATGTTTTGTAATAATAATCTACAAGTCTACAAAGCAACTAGTAACTAAAGGTGTCAAATAATTGTAGTGGAGTATTTTGCCTATGATATGTAGTGGAGTAGAAGCATAAAGTACAGAAAATTGGAGATACTCCAGGTGAAGTAAAGAAATACCTTACTATGTACTGTACTTAGTTACTTTACTGAAATGAAAAAAAGAAAAATCTGTGTTCGAATGGATCCAATGTAGTTATTATTTAGTCACAAACTCTTGTCAATAATTTTCATTTTATAACCTTAACTTTTAATGTATAACTTTTAATTGGCTCAACCCACACACAGACTTCACCACTTTCACTCTAAAACAAATAAAGACACTTGCAAAAATAGCTATAGCTAATATCTATGAGCTCAGCGCTGTGAGCTTGTAGATTGGCTGTTTTTTCTACTTTTGAGTGACACTGTTGTATGGCAAATTAGGGCATTCATTTGCAAAGAAATATATATATAAAAAGTCAAAATATGGAAATACAGTACAAGGTTTCTGCCTGACAGTTTGATATCAATCAATCCTCACACACACTGTATGCTGTACAAACAGATACTGGTGTGTGTTTGTTTTGACCATACATACTTCCAGTGATATGTGAGCTGTTTACAGGACATGTAAGGACATGTTGAGGTTGAACAGCTGTGATGGGACGAGATCCAACATTCACACAGCTTTTTATTTTGGCACTCGCTCACACGAGTATGTGCCGCCAAGTGTGTGTGTGCGTGCGTGTGTGTGCGTGCTCTGATATGTGTGTGTTTGTGTGCGTGTGTATGTCTGTGTGTGTGTGTGTGTGTGTGTGTGTGTGCGCGCGTTCAAGTGTTTGTTTGTGTGTGTGTGTGTGTGTGTGTGTGTGTGCACGCTGTGCGTGACACGCTCCCAGAAGCGGGCAGAGATCTTAATGACATGTAGAATCTCCATATTTCAACGTCCTATGTCTTTTTGTCATTGTGCTGCACTGTGAGCTTGTAGATCTGCTATTTTTGCTACTTAAAAAAAAACATGACCAAAAAAAAAGAAAAGTAACAGTTTTGGATATACAAGGTTTCCTACCCGGCGACAGCACTGATGTGAACCAAACAAGCTAAAATTATACAGGTGTTGGTGGAGTGCTGGGCAAAACACATCGCCATGGAAACCACAGCCACAAACCAAAACCAATGTCAAGTAGCACCCCTAAATTGATATGTATTAGTGAAATTGGTTACATTCTGCATAATGAGTAGTTTCACTTTTGACAAAACTTTTGTGCCTTTACTCTTAGTTGAAAATTGTAAAATGAGTTAAACATTGTGATATTGCTACTGTACTCGTACTTCTTCCAGCACAGCGAAAAGCGCATCCACTAGCAATACAAAATAGACAACTGTGGATCAAAGCCGGTGACATAATCATCGTAAAATAAATAAATGGCTCCTTTTGAAGTCGTAAGTCGTAGCACACAAAAAAAAGAAGCCTATCGTCCAATGAGTTATCAGACCACACCAGGGACGCGCACAGATAGACTCTAGGTGGCGCTAGAGCACCTGCCCTTTGCCCTCTTGACCAGAAGTGCCCTTTTGAAAAAAAAAAAAAAAAAAGTTTTTTTTTCAGTTTACAGCAGGGGTCTTCAACAGGGGGTCCGGGACCCCGAGGGGGTCCTCAGAGTTACTACAGGGGGTCCGCCAAATCTTTATGTGATATGATTTTTCTTTTTACCATAACCACTTGAAACCTAGCATCCCTTTTCTGAGGAGAACTTTAGCCAAAAATAGCAGATCTACAAGCCCACAACTCCTCGCAGCGCGAGGCGTTGTGGGCTTGTAGATCGGCTATTTTTGGCAAAGAGGTATAGGTGTAGAGGGAAAAAAGAGCAGAAAAAAGAGCAGACCAAGTAAACAAAGTAAAAATGCGGTAATCTAGCAACTATGCGATAAGAAGTAGGCATGGCTGTCCACAATTATGTTCATCTGTACTGTATGTCTGTGTGTTTACTCAGATGTCAGACATACCATGATGTCACGCTGATATCTGGGCAGGCATGCAGAGCGCAGGCAGGTTGCAAAAGAACCCGACCCGGCTCATAAGACGTAATGGAAAAGAAGTCATGCCACTCAGGTGTAAAAATGCATTCCTTTTGACTGCAGTTTTCCTCCCAGGGCGGAGGAAGAAGGCTTACTGTATGCGGTGTTCACGCTGGCACAAAGCTATAGGTGACCATTCAACATGAAAATACAAAGCTACAGGCTACCATTGATTTTCAATGGAAGGCAGCAACATGTAGATACAAAGCAAGGGGCTAGCATCCTTGTATATTGAGGCTATATTAGGAAGTGTGACAGTGTGTGTTTTCACCCCTGCTGGTTGCAGAAGCAATTAGGCTCTATTCAAGCAGGTGGGTTTTTGGACGAACTTTACACTTTTTTTTAACCTTAATAATAATTCATATTTGTCAAACCTTAATGAATAATTGTCATACAGTACATACTATATGCTTCCAGTCGCTATAGTTTAAAGTCTTCTTTCGATCACCATGATATGCGTTTTGGTAAATTATGGCCCCATTTATTTAAAAATTAATGACAAAGTAGGGTATGTTTCTAGGGTTTCTACTGGTTGTACCGAGTGAAGACCTGCCCTCGCTGCGGTTTCAGCCAATAGCATTCATGTACGGCCGCATTTCGGACCGGATATCAACCGGATATAGAAAGATGGGCGGATTTGAAATAGACTTCATTTACGGTCTGTAGAAACCAATGGCGCGATGCTGTCCATAGATACAAAGCTAATAGGCTACCATTAATTTTCAATGGAAGCCAGCAATATACTAAGCTACAGTCTCTTTTCCCCACAGGGCTGGTCTGTTACATCTCACCTCTTAGCACTGAGGGGCTCCTCGGTCTCCACAGTGCTCTCTTCTGGCTGGAAGCGGAAGTCCTCTATGTACGCCCCGAAGCGCTCGTGGAACCATCTGTGCGACCGCGCGTACAGGGTCTCCTGTTTGTCTGTGAGCACACAAGAGATCACATCCATGATCAACATCTTTAAAAAAAAGAACAAAGTGCTACAGAGAACCAAGGTGCTCTGTTGTTTAAGTACTGTAATTCTGAGGTACTGTACTTGTACTTTACTTGAGTATTTCCAATTTCCAATACTATTACTTCTACTCCACTACATCTCAGAGGCAAATATTGTACTTTTGCCCCACTACAATTATTTGAAAACTTTAGTTATTAATTACAAAACATGCATTAGTACCCACTTCAGCCCTATATACATTTCGGCCATTTGAAACAATGGGTTGCGATGCGACGCATTGTGAGCTTGTAGATCTGCTATTTTCAAAAGATTTTTTTTATACATTTCAAAACTTGTGAAACGGGACATTCTGCATAATGAGTACTTTCTACTTTTGGTACTTTAAGAACATTTTGATACTAATACTTTTATACTTTTACTCAAGTAAATTTAGAATTCCGGACTTTCACTTGTAACAGAGTACTTCTACATTGCAGTATTGATACTTTCACTTAAGTAAAAATGTGAGTACTTTTTCCACCATTGTGTGTGCGTGCGTGTATGTGCGTGCGTGCGTGCGTGCGTGCGTGTGTGCGTGCGTGCGTGCGTGCGTGCGTGCGTGCGTGCGTGGATGTGTGTTTTTAGTTTCTACTCCCTCCTGTTGTGACTGACTGACAGTGTGACTGAGTTCTTGTTGTCCTAGTCCAGTCTTCTTTGTCTTGTCCTGTGTTTTTTCTCTTTTCTCTTTATTTTCTCTTTCTCTGAACTGCACCCCGGGCCAGTGTAATAACTGGATGGGGGGGGGGGGGGGGGGGGGGCTGCTACAAATACCGAACCTATGACCTCTGACGTCTTTGGTACAATTGGTTGACAAATGAACAGACCAAGGCACTCTTGTCTAAAAATATTTTTTACAAGGGAAGTCTATATTGAAATGGCTAATGCATGGGGCAAGAATAGAAAAAAAAGTGCATCTACGCGTTGCGGCAAAGCTTTCATTGTTTAGTCACCTTGATGAAGGCTGTGTGCTACAACGCCTAAGGGGCACAATTTTTTTCTTTTCTTGCCATGCATTAGCCATTTCAATAAAGGCTTTCTTTTACATTAGACCAGAGTGCCTTGGTCTATCCCTTTTGAGCTAGACCTGGAACACCTGGAAAGGTATACGTTGTTATACCTTTCAACAGTGGCGTGCACAGACATTTTGAGGGGCAGGTGCTCAAGTAAATTATACTTTTTTTTTTTGTTTACTTGGTCTGCTCTTTTTTCCCTCTACACCTATACATCTTTGCCAAAAATAGCCGATCTACAAGCCCACAACGCCTCGCAGCGCGAGGCGTTGTGGGCTTGTAGATCGGCTATTTTTGGCTAAAGTTCTCCTCAGAAAAGGGATGCTAGGTTTCGAGTGGTTATGGTAAAAAGAAAAATCATATCACATAAAGATTTGGCGGACCCCCTGTAGTAACTCTGAGGACCCCCTGTTGAAGACCCCTGCTGTGCCCTTTTTTCAAAAGGGCACTCCTGGTCAAGAGGGCAAAGGGCAGGTGCTCTACCACCACCTAGAGTCTATCTGTGCACGTCCCTGCCTTTCAAGCTGGGGACAACTCTGTGTGTAGTTGTTACTATATACATTATATCTCATATTGTCGGGCAGAAACCAGCCAACTCCAAAATGTTAGGAGGTTTTGTTCATCATTGATAAGTACAGCTAAATGGACCTCCAAGCTCACAATGAGGTTGGAGGTCAAAAGGGGGTGGTAACCTTTATTGATACTGACTGACAAGAACTGGGGGGAGCGATCCGGGCCATAACAACATTTATTATTTAGTTTTTCAGAAAACTTAGGTCAGGATTTAGATTTTGTTGGGCTGCAAATTAGGGCTAGACCGATATATTGGCAGGGCGATATATCGAGCCAATATCTGACATAGATATACAGTATTTCGGTCTGATATAAAATGTATGTCTAATGCAGGGGGACTGAAACTCTTTTTTCCCCCCAAAACATTGTTAATGTGTGGTTCAGGACTCTCCGAAATTGGGATCGGACTCCCAAAAATCTGGCGTCAACAGTTACTTTTCAGGATTCAAATTCAAAAACAGTAAAAGTAGCAGATCGACAAGCTCAAAACGTGTCGCTTCACGCCGCGTTTCGAGCTTGTAGATCTGCTACTTTTGATGTTAAAATATGGAGATACGAGGTTTCTACCCGACAGAGACGAAATACTAAAACACACACCTTGTGTGATTTCTATAACCCATTAAGACCTGGAACTGTGTCATTTTTAGATTTGAGCTAAAAAGCATTATTTTACACTTTGGGCTATTCAAAAATAGCAGATATACAAGCTCATAGCGCGGCACCGAGTGCCGCGCTACGAGCTTGTAGATCTGCTATTTTTGAAAAAATCGTGAAAATGTGTGCAAATCTTTGAATATATATATATATTTTTAAGCGAACATTATTAACTAAAATCTTTGCTTCTAGGGGTCCCTGGAAGAACATATTTTGATGGGGGTCCGCGGCCAAATACATATAGTTTTGGGGGTTCTTGGCATGAAAAAGATTGAGCACCACTGATATAGAAACATACATTTTCAGAAAACTGTTGAGATTTAGGAGACATGTAGAATCAATCGGCTTCAGGTCTCAATGGGATAAACAACACTACGTAAGCCTAGTTACGCTGGAGCAGGACACATGCCAGTGGGGATAATATGTGTTGGTATGAAACGTTTTTTTTTTTCTTTTAAACGATGGATACAGCACAAGTGTGGGGCCGGGCGTCGGTCACTCAGATTACTGAATGTGACAGGATAGCAACCATGTAACAACCGTTTCCTCGATGGAAACTCCCCAATATTGTTAACACATTTTGGACACACGCCATTGGGATACTAATCAAGATTGAGCTGCACGGCCTCTTTGTATTGAAAATTCAAAGTGTTTTTGTTGGACTGTGCTGTAGGTAAAATAGAGATGGTTTCCAAGGAAAGCTTCAATTTCTCACGTATGCTTTTCTGATCCCTTAGCATGGAGGGACGATTGCTGTGTTGATTGACTATAGTTTGTTGTTAGGCCAACAGAGGATAGACTACATCCCACATGTTTGGAGGGACGATTGCTGTCTGATTGGCTAGTTTGTTGTTAGGCCAACAGAGGATAGACTACATCCCATATGTCTGGAGGGACGATTGCTGTCTGATTGGCTAGTTTGTTGTCAGGCCAACAGAGGATAGACTACATCCCATATGTCTGGAGGGACGATTGCTGTCTGATTGGCTAGTTTGTTGTTAGGCCAACAGAGGATAGACTACATCCCATATGTCTGGAGGGACGATTGCTGTCTGATTGGCTAGTTTGTTGTTAGGCCAACAGAGGATAGACTACATCCCATATGTCTGGAGGGACAATTGCTGTGTGATTGGCTAGTTCGTGCTGTCGGGCAGAAACCGCTTGAATCTCCATATTCTAACTTTTTGTGTTTTTCTGTAAATGAACGCCATACTTGATCATACTACAGCGTCACAACAAAAGGTTTCCACCCCGACACAGACAATGTGTATGTTCTAATTTTAGAGTTGTGGTTTACTATTGTTTTCAGATTCTTTACTCTGTTGTTTGTCCGTTTTTTAAATTGACTCCACACAGCGCTTTGTACCTTTGTTTTGAAAAGCGCTATACAAATCAATTCAGTATCATTATCTTTATAGGCCACCCGACAGTGAGGATATTTCAGCAGCCTGTTGCTTAGTAGAGAGAGCTAATTACCCAGAGAGCAAATCAAACACGGCGGCAGCACCTTAGCAGCACAAATAGCAGTGTTTGTGCTGTGTGCCACGGTGCCCAATTAACCCATTCAATCCGGGAACGCATCTGTGTCATTTATATTTATATATATATATTTTGCTTCTGGGGATTCCACAAAATGTCTTCCAAATCTAAACAGTTCAAAAAACAAAACAAAAAAAAACATGTTGCTATAATCAGTGGTTCTCAAACTTTTTCTTGTCAAGGACGACACAAATTAATATGTATTTGGCCGCAGACCCCCATCTCAAAATATGTTGTTCCAGGGACCCCCCCAAGAAGCTTTGAGTTAAAAATGTTCGCTTTAAAAAATATTCATAGATTGGCACAAATGTTCACGATTAAAAAAAAAAAAAAGTTGCAGATCTACAAGCTCATAGCGCGGTACTCGGTGCCGCGCTATGAGCTTGTAGATCTGCAACTTTTTTTAATAGCCAAAGACATCTTAATATGACACAGATGCGTTCCTGGTCTCAATGGGTTAAGACGGCAGACAACAAGGTTATGTCCCATGGGTCTTCATGAGGAGACGCATAAAACAGCATTTAAAATGCCAACACTGTATCTCTGACACACTGGCAGGTGCTTCAATTGGTGGCAAGAATATTACGATTACAACTTAACTGAAGGTTAATAAGGTAATGTGGGTGTTCGAATCCACCGCGGTGCGCCCGGCTTTATCTATAGCACCGAGAGGTTCTCAAAGTGGAGTCCATGGACACCCCCAGGGGTCCTTGAGGAGTTACGAGTCTGTAACTTCCGAGAGTGTACAAATGGAACCAAATGGACACTCTCAGAGTTAGCTAGGGTTTTATCATGTATATTGTGGCCCGCAGAGATGGAAGCCGGGCGGGGAGGGTGATACAGATGTGACTTCATACTTCTTCAAATTTTTCATGACTTTCATAAAGTCATTCAACGGGGGGGGGGGGGGGGGAATCAATTGGCACAACGACTAAAATTGGGGGGGGAGAAAGAAAAAATTATTCAATTCAACTATTTGGCGATGCAACATAATCAGCCTCTGTTTAATCCCCAGTGAAGCGGGATTTTAGCAGCGAGATCTGTGATGTCACCACAGATGTCATCATGCAGCGTTGATTAATCACAGAACTCATAATAGCCACGCAGCTTAACGAGCAGAAGACGAGCAAAAAGTAAATAAATATAAACGAGGTGCTTAACAAGGCGAGATACGGCATCTATCCCCGAGGGGACTTATTTACCATTCCCAATGCAACATTAGCAGTGGTGGAAGAAGTCCTTTTTACTCAAGTATTCTAATTTTGCTTGAGTAAAAGTACAAAAGTAATGGCATCGAAACTTAAAGAGCCAAAGTAAAAGTACTACATTTTTTTCCTCCAACCTTTTTTGAAAATAGCAGATCTACAAGCTTACAACGCGCTGTGAGCTTATAGATTGGCTATTTTAGAATAGCCTAAGTATAACATATGGCTTAAGTGGTTATTGCATATTGTAATAATAATCCAAATCTGCTAGTAACTAAAGTTTTCAAATAATTGTAGTGGAGTAAAAGTACAATTTGCCTCTGAGATGTAGTGGAGTAGACCAGTGGTTCTCAAACCTTTTCATGCCAAGGACCCCCAAATAGACACTTATTAGCCCGCGGACCCCCATTTGAGAAGATAAGCCAGGGACCCCCATAAGAGAAGATTTTTATGGCTCTCTAGCAGTGATTTTCAACCTTTTTAAATTCAAGGACCCCCAGTTTGACATGCATTAGGCTACGGACCCCCATTTAATGGCATGTATGTCTCTGGGACCCCAATTCATATTGTAAAAATGTTAATTTAACTCTGAGAGTGTACAAATGGAACCAAATGGACCCTAACGGGTCCATTTGGTTCCATTTGTACACTCTCAGAGTTACACACCCATAAGGGTCCATTTGGTCCCTGTCCATCATTTAGCTGGGGACCCCCTGGAACCCCCTCAAGTACCCCTGGGGGTCCTCGGACCCCACTTTGAGAACCAATGGAGTAGAGTATAAAGTATGACATATTTTTTAATAAAAATGGAAATACTCAAGTAAAAGTAAAAGCAGCACAAAACTGTACTTAGGTACCGTTCTTGACTAAATGGTACTTTCCACCAACGCAAATTTGGATGGCTTGTGAGTTCATGTCAAAATTGTGAGATGCCACTCGCGCGAGAGAAAAAACAGACGTTAGTCGTTAAGGAAAGAGATGAGGCGACAGAGAGATAGAGACAGAAAAGCAGACGCGAGAGAAGGAAAGAGAGAGGAGTGGTGATGGAGAGAGCTGTAGGAGTGAGTGGAACAAGAAAGTGGAGAGAGGGTGAGGGGGGGACGGGACGCAAAAAGCAGTGACATACATCCGTCTACATTTTTGCAAATTAGAAACTGTCACGATTGCCACGCAGCGTGCTTCAAAAAGGTTGCCAGGGTTTGTTCATTATTCATAAAAGATCTCTCCGCTAGCTTCACAAGCCGCTGTCTGACAACGTAGCTTTCAGTTTTAACGAGACCCACTGCCATGGTAGTGTTAACCCATTGAGACTTGAAGCCGATTCTACATGTCTCCTAAATCTCAACAGTTTTCTGAAAAACGTATGTTTCTATATCAGTGGTGCTCAATCTTTTTCATGTCAAGGACCCCCAAAATTATATGTATTTGGCCGCGGACCCCCATCAAAATGTTTTGTTCCAGGGACCCCCCAGAAGCAAAGATTTGAGTTACAAATGTTTGCTTTAAAAATATATATATATTCAAATATTTGCACACATTTTCACGATTTTTCAAAAATAGCAGATCTACAAGCTCGTAGTGCGGCACTCGGTGCCGCGCTACGAGCTTGTATATCTGCTATTTTTGAATAGCCCAAAGTGTAAAATAATGCTTTTTAGCTCAAATCTAAAAATGAGACAGTTCCAGGTCTTAAAGGGTTAAAACCAAATGAAAAAAAGAGGGGGAGGGAGGGGGGTAATACAAATCAAATTCACTGTTTCCTTGCAGAGCTCTTAAAAAACTACTAACAAAAGAGACGTTCACCCATTAAGACCGAGAAAGCATCCGTCGTTTTAGATTTTAACCACCATTATTTTATACTTTGGATATTCAAAAATAGTGTGTGTGTGTGGGGGGGGGGGGGGTGTGTGTGGGTGTGTGTGTGTGTGTGTGTGTGTGTGTGTGTGTGTGTGTGTGTGTGTGTGTGTGTGTGTGTGTGTGTGTGTGTGTGTGTGTGTGTGTGTGTGTGTGTGTGTGTGTGTGTGTGTGTGTGTGTGTGTGTGTGTGTGTGTGTGATGTCTAAAGCCAGCAGAACAACAAGTGAAATGAATTAACCTACGATGACGAAATACATTAGTTAGTTTTATTTCCTCCTTCAGGATTAAGTTACAGAAGTATCAGTTTTTTCTTTGTCATTTCTTCACCATTCATTTCCTTCTGAGAACCTGCAGGTGTAACTTATTTATCTGTGCCAGTTTCCTTCTATTTCCCACCAGTTAACAGCAGTTATAATCAGTGGTGGACTGTAACGGAGTAAATGTACTTGAGTACTGTACTTAAGTACATATTCTGAGGATCTGTACTTTTCTTGAGTATTCTATTTTTTTGAGACTCATTACTCTTACTCGAGTACATTTCCAAGACAAATATTTTACTTTTACTCAAGTGCATTTCTATGAAGGCTGTAAAGTACTGAGTACACCCATTTCTTAAATCGTGAAAATGTGTGCAAATCCTAAACTTGTGATTGTTATAATCAGGGGTTGAACTTGCCTCCTCCATATGTTGGACTTCTTACCTGTTTTTTGTGCATTCATGGTATTTGCTCTACAGGTATTTCTCCACTCTCCATTTTTATCTGAGAGGACTCTTACATTTGATTGTTGTCTTCCTTGTAATTTTTTTAATAAATTCCATATGAATTTCTTTGCATCATTGTAACTTTGTGTTCTCACTTCAATGACGTATGAGTATTCTTGTGTCATATTGAATGATGTCATTGACCGCTGATCACCACAAGCTGTACGTCTTTGGACTAATCATTTGCTTAACCCTGATTTGTTGATCCTGACCCAGTGGTGAATATAGCAACTCATCCAAAGAAAAAATAACGCACATCCTCCGTCTCTTGGTGCTGAGCCAAACTGTCAGAACAGTATCATGAGAACAAAGCGGGGCCTCGCAACTCACTTTTGAATGCTCCAAGCTTTTTCTTTGCAACAAACAGCAGATGCAGGTCCTGACGTTTCAACCCTTTCGGCCTTTTTCCAAGTATCTTGAAAAAGACAGAAAAGGGTTGAAACGTCGTATCTGCTGTTTGTCACAAATAAAAAGCTTGGAGCATTCAAAAGTGAGTTGTGTGAGCCCCCGCTTTGTATATAGTAACTCAAACATGTTTGTTTGAATCATGCCTGAGGAAGGTCGTTCTCACAACACATTTTGAAGAATTACAACAACAAAGAAAGAAAAACAAATTCAATACACATACAATGACATGCCCAAAAACAGGGTAATGCAGGGGTTCATGTTTTCTCCAGCTCACCTGTACCGTTGGCTGTTGTGGGGGATGAAGATGATGATGATGATTTGGGGGCCACAGGAGGTGAATCTTCAGGTCTGAAACATGTAGACGACCACATTTGTTTCACTTGTTGTCAAGTCAACATTCACTTTGTTTTACTCATGATACACATCAGGCATGTCTGCATCTTTTCCATTGAAAACCAAATCACAGAGACACACACACACACACACACACACACACACACACACACACACACACACACACACACACACACACACACACACACACACACACACACACACACACACACACACACACACACACACACACACACACACACTTCAATTTACTTTGAAGTAAAGTAATGCGTTACAGTGTTTCCCCTAGGTTTACTGCCTTGGGAGCTAGCAAGGAAAAATACGTAACCATTAACAACAGGTAACCGAGCAACAAAGTGAAATAATTACCACTTGACGGATACTACCACTCAATGTTAAAAGTCTGACGATTAAAGACTGTCACCAATTATATCTGAATTAAACAATGTAAAAAAGACTAAACAAAACTCAGCAGAGAGAGTATGTATTATATTAGTAGTATTGTATTAGTATACTTGTGAGGACATAAACATTTTAGGACAGTCATTCTATGAAAAGCATGTTTAACCCTAAAGCAGAAGATAGCGGATCAAACTCTAAACCCCAAACCTCAACCTGAATCTTTTCCTAATTGAAAGCATAAGGGAACTTGCACACTGGCCTGTATTTTTCACCCCAAATTTGGTGCATGTAAAAATAATACCGGTATATATATATTCGACGGAGGTGTGGGGTCGTTTAATACAATATATATCAAAAATAATAATCTGTCACATTTAATGGAGAGGAGTAGAGCCGATGTTATTGTCATTGTGTGTCGTCCTTTTGTTGTTGTTATTTTTGTGTGATCGTCTTGTAATGTTTAATGTAATAGGCTCCATGCACAGCAGCCATATTGGAAAGAAATTGGGCCTCTTCTTACTTCCTTCACAGGTGTTACCAATGATACTAATGAAGGCTCTGTTCCATTCTGGTCAGGGTGCTGATATCGTGCATGTTGGCTCACTAGAAACACTCCATTTTGGTTCCCAAATGGCCCCTTATGGTGGGTGTGTAACTCTGAGAGTGTACAAATGGAACCAAATGGACCCTTACGGGTCCATTTGGTTCCATTTGTACACTCTCAGAGTTACAGGGGTCCTTCAAAATAAGACATCCACTATGCCACACTAAATGGAACAGAGCCTTAATTAGTATCATTGGTATCACCTGTGAAGGAAGTAAGGAAGGGGCCCAATTCATTCCCAATATGGCTGCTGTGCATAGAGCCTATTGCCCATTTTGTTGTCTGTATTGCAATGTAATGTTGTAATGTTTGGAAAAAGAAAAAAATCAATACAAAAAAAAAATACATTCGACTTCACGTTGTGTCAATCATGTTTACACATTGCCGAAATTATTGTCTGTCATATTTTTTCCGGACAGAGTTACTATTGATACTTTTACTTAAGTAAAAGATGTGAGTACTTTTTGTGACGTCAGGACTTCGGTACTCTATATCATTGGTTCTCAAAGTGGGGTCCGAGGACCCCCAGGGGTACTTGAGGGGGTTCCAGGGGGTCCCCAGCTAAATGATGGAAAGGGACCAAATGGACCCTTGTGGGTGTGTAACTCTGAGAGTGTACAAATGGAACCAAATGGACCCTAACGGGTCCATTTGGTTCCATTTGTACACTCTCAGAGTTAAATTAACATTTTTCCAATATGAATTGGGGTCCCAGAGACATACATGCCATTAAATGGGGGTCCGTAGCCTAAACTGGGGGTCCTTGAAATTAAAATGGTTCAAAATCACTGCTAGAGAGCCGTAAAAATCTTCTCTTATGGGGGTCCCTGGCTTATCTTCTCAAATGGGGGTCCGCGGGCTAATAAGTGTCTATTTGGGTGTCCTTGGCACGAAAAAGTTTGAGAACCACTGCTCTAAATACTTGTCGTGTGTGTGTGTGTGTGTGTGTGTGTGTGTGTGTGTGTGTGTGTGTGTGTGTGTGTGTGCGTGCATGCGCGTGCGTGTGTGTGTGTGCGTGCGTGTCTACAATCATCCTCTGTTTAGGATCACAGGGGTGTTCTTTTTGATGTGGCTCCAGTATAGCAAAGCATCAAGCTTAGCTGGGCCGATGGAATAAAAGGACCGGTACGATCCCACAGCTCCTTGATCAGCAGGTGAAACTCTCCTTGTTTCACAGCCATCTCCCAATATTATGGACCCAGTGTTTCCTCTTTATTTTTGTGTTCAACAAGTGAAGTAGGAGGACCAACACAATCACCCTCACTGCTCGATGACTGTTATGTCGTTCTGCAATATTCGCCGCAATTCATAGAATAATACGCGTCAGAGTCAGTGTGCAAAGTGGGTGTGTGCGTAGCGATTTTTGGCAGTGATATAAGTGATATTTTGGCATAGGGAAATACAGGCTTCAGTCTGCAAGCTCCTATTAAGACCTGAGGCCGATTCTAAAAATGTTTTCTAAATCCTAACGCTTTAAAAATATATATACATTCAAAGATTTGCAAAAGAAAACACGATTTTTCAAAAATAGCAGATACAAGCTCATAGCGCGGCACGAGCTTGTATATCTGCTATTTTTGAATAGCCAAGAAATCTTAAAATGACACAGATGCGTTAATCTTAATGGGTTAATGGGTTAAAGGGCCATTTACACTGAGCACTATAACAATACAAATATAGTCAAGTGGATGGCAGAGTTCACACCAACTATAAAAGAAAATACAATGGTGAACAATAGAGATATAGTTATAGCGCTCACTCAGTGTGAATGGCACTTGACTCTTAAACATCTCGTTTAACCATAAAACCACAATTTCTCGCGTGAGGACACAGGAAAATGGTCCTCACAACGTCTATTTCAGAACTTCTAGTATACTTGTGGGGACATTTTCCCCTCGCAAGTATAGTAATACAAGGACACACACACGCACACACCCCCACACACCCCCCCTCCCACACACACACACACACACACACACACACACACACAGCCTGTCTGCCCAAGGAGACAGCGATGATTGAGTGTGTGAGGTCCTAAGCGTAACTGATGGGAATCGATAGCAGAGGACCCCTGTGAGGCAGGGGGGAGCGGTGGGGATGTCGGGGGTCTTACCTGGGGGTTTTCAGCACTTCACTCATCTTCTGCTCCAGGTCCTGCCTCCTGGCTCGCTCCCTCTCAAGGTCCTGCTTCAGCGTGTCAATGTTGGTCTCTTCTCTGAGCTTCCTGAGCTCCTCCTCTGCAACACAGAGCGGAAAGAATACGATACATGAGGATCAAATCCAACGTCAAACATAGGGAGTCCGATACGTGAGGATCCAATGGAACCGAAGATATAAGGAGTCTGATACGTGAGGATCGTAATGGCGATATGGCAAACTGCATCGACTGCATCAGAAGGTTCTTTTTAGGCTCCCCCGACAGAGGACAGACACAGCTATTTAAAAACTCCCTTTGGTCCACATTCCATTAAGCTGCTGATTCAGCTAAAAGATGCAGGTCATGTGCAATGAATAGGGAACTGCAATCAAACAGTGCATTAATACAGGCAACCTTTTTGGGCCTAAGGACCCCCTCCACAATTTTAAAAACTTAATATAAATACATGTATCATGTTTTGATGTTCACATTACAAACACTGTTTTGTTAGACTCTTATGGTAAAGAAAAACAAAAAAACTAAAGCAGTGCCATATTAATCTGCTGATTCAGAGTGCAGGTCGGTGCAATGAATAGAGAAGTGCAATCAAACCGTGCAATAATATTACAGAGTAGGTTTTATGTTATGTTTTTGGGGATATATTGTTGCAGTCGGGCATAAACCTTGTATCTCCAATATTTCAACCCAGCAATTAATGCCCTACTTCATCATATAAGAGTGTTGCACATTTAAAATAGCCGATCTACAAGGCTCACGTCGTATCGCGCAATGTTGTGAGCTGGTAGATCGGCTATTTTCACTATTTAAAAATGCTAAAAAATACTGTTTGGTTAGACTTACTCCAACAAGTAGTACCAAGGTGCCATACTAATCTGCTGATTCAGAGTGCAGGTCATGTGCAATAAATAGGGAAGTGTAATCAAACCATGCAATAATATACAGAGTACGTTTTATATTATGTTTTGGTGAAATAAAATGTATATCATCTCTGTTGGGTGGAATGTCCAAAACTGTTACTTTTCAGGATTCAAATAAAAAAATAGCAAAAGTAGCAGATCGACAAGCTCGAAACGTGGCGTAAAGCGACACCTTTTGAGCTTGTAGATCTGCTACTTCTGCTATTTTTGTGTGATGCTGTAGTATGATCAAGTAGGGTGTTAATTTATGAAAAAAGCTATGGAGATAAGAGGTTTCTACCCGATATATTGGGGTGTATATGGGAAGCCGTATGGATGCAAAAAAATAAAAATAGTTCTGCCTCGGCAGAAAATAAAGTTGTATCTCCTCTTCTCATCCTCAACATTCCTCAGCAGGCCGTCACAACGACCCAAATGTCATTAAAACCAAAGACTTTCACACAGCAGCTGCCAACTGCAAATTAATCCAGAGCAAAAAGTAGGCCTACCGCATCTGTCCAGAGGCTTTCTAATAATCTCCACTGCAATAATAATTTCTAATAATACTGCACTGCATTAATAGCACCGCACTCAGTGCTACGAGCTTGTAGATCTGCTATTTTTGAATAGCCCAAATAAATCTTAAAATGACACAGGGTTAATCAAGAGAGGCTCAACAGTATAACCAAGGAAAGTAAGCAAACTGTACTCCTAAAAGCAGAGTTACCTAATAATAACTGAGGACTATTAGTACTTTGTAAAATGCACATGCTTATATATTATGCATGCATGTGTGCACACGCACACACACACATACACTTATTTGTTGTGTTATTTGTTGTTCCTTTGCACAGTAAAATCCTAAGTGCTAATTTAACTGAAAGCCGACAGGCTGCCGGGTTAAGTGGTTTTAATGAGTGGGCCACGAACACTATGAGATGTTTTTTCAAGTGGGCCCTGATCCAGGAAAAGGTGCAGAACCAAATGGACTTTGTACAGCATATATTGCTGCTGTCGGGCATAAACTTCTTATCTCCATATTTGTAACTTTTTGTGTTTTTTTCATACATGAATGCCCTACTTGCTCATACTACAGTGTCACACGAAAGTATCAAAAGTAGCATATCCACAAGCTTGTAGATCTGCTACTTTTGATATTTTAATTTAACCCCATTAAGACCTGAGGCCGATTCTACAAAATGTCTCTAAATCCTAACTGTTTTTAAAACAAGACTTATGTTACTATATCAGTGGTTCTCAAACGTTTTCATGTCAAGGACCCCCAAAATGTATATGTATTTGGCCACGGACCCCCATCTCAAAATATTTTGTTCCAGGGACCCCCAGAAGCAAAGATTTGAGTTACAAATGTTCGCTTTAAACAATATATATTCAAAGATTTGCACAAATGTTCTCGAAAAAATAGCAGATCTACAAGCTCGTAGCGCGGCACTCGGTGCCGCGCTATGAGCTTGTAGATCTGCTATTTTTGAATAGCCCAAAGTGTAAAATAATGCTTTTTAGCTCAAATCAAAAAATGACACCGATGCGTCCCAGGCCTCAATGGGTTAAAAAAAAAAGTGTAATCCTGAAAAGTAACACTTTTGGACATAATGAGGTTTCCACCCGACACAGACGATATGCTGTATACGGTATTATGTCAAGACAAAGCCTGCTTCTCCATTAATTGATTAAACTTACATGAGCAAGATTAAGTGGCTTATTGGTTGCAAACGTCGGTTTTGACATATTTTCGGTTAATTGCCCAGTCTGCCCTAGTGTGAGTGCTATTGTTTTCCTCTACAACAGTATACAGTGTGTGTGTGTGTGTGTGTGTGTGTGTGTGTGTGTGTGTGTGTGTGTGTGTGTGTGTGTGTGTGTGTACCTATGTGTGTGTGTGTGTGTGTGTGTTGTCGTGGTATCCTTTAAGGATGTGTGACATTTCAAAGTGCTGAATTCATAATTACTGCCGGGTACATTATGCTGTCAAACACCATAACGTCACACTCATATAAATTGTCGCTGTCGGGCAGAAACCTTGTATCTCCATATTTCATACTTTTTATGTTGTTTTTTTTTGTAAAGTAATGCCCTACTTCATCATACAAGAGTGTCACACAAACGTAGTGAAAATAGCCAAACTACAAGTTCACAACGCATCGTTCGGATGCGTTGTGAACCAGTTCGGAGTTGTGAGCTGGTAGTTCGGCAATTTTCACTATTTTAACCCATTCAGACTTGAGGCCGATTCTACAAAATGTCTTCTAAATCCTAACAGTTTTCTGAAAAAAAAAACGTATGTTACTATATCAGTGGTGCTCCAACTTTTTTCATGTCTAGGACCCCCAAAAGTATATGTATTTGGTCACGGACCCCCCTCTCAAAATATGTTGTTCCAGGGACCCCCAGAAGCAAAGATTGTAGTCTTATAATCCAAACGTGGAGTGCCGAAAACGGTCCGGACCGTTTTTGACCCAATTTTATGTTTATACGTGGGGCCCACGTGGGGCGCTAAAACAAAACTTTGGGATCATCCAAGGAGTTTCTGCGAAGGAGAGGCCGGATGTGGATCCATGTCAAAAATCCTTCCGGTCGGCCTTTCCAATGTTACTCCTTGACTAAAAGCTTAATATCTCCATTTCTTTTTAACGTGGCGTTAGTCGGGACCCTCCGCCGTCTCGCACGCACGCTTGTTTACATGCACTTCCGCGTCGGGGCTTCTACAGCACGAAACATATCAACGGAAGTGGATGGAAGAAATGCAGGCACTGAACGTATAATATTTTAATAAACCTCTGGCACCCGATGTGTTAAAAGATTTGCACACATTTTCACAATTTATCAAAAATAGCAGATCTACAAGCTCATAGCGCGGCACTCGGTGCCGCGCTATGAGCTTGTATATCTGCTATTTTTTAATAGCTAAAGTATAAAATAATGGTTAAAGTGTTTACACAGATGCGTTCCCGGTTTGAATGGGTTAAAATGTATTTTAAATAATAATAATAATAAAGGAACGTTTTTTTTTTTTTGGACATACAAGGTTTCCACCTGACATATCCTCCTATAATGACCTTTCTACTCTGATGGCAGAGAGCAAGGGGAAAGAGGAGAAGAAAAGGAAGATAAATTTGGCCGCTATGAAAGCCTGTCTC
The DNA here is from genome assembly GCF_963454915.1 of Gymnoscopelus microlampas. Classification (NCBI taxonomy): domain Eukaryota; kingdom Metazoa; phylum Chordata; class Actinopteri; order Myctophiformes; family Myctophidae; genus Gymnoscopelus; species Gymnoscopelus microlampas. The sequence continues at coordinate 8,694,990 of NC_139943.1, read as the reverse complement.
GTTTAGCACCTGTTAGCGCTCATTAAAAATGAATGGGCCTGGCATGGAACACCTTGACCTACTTGGTCCCCATTGAGGTGGACTGGAAAGTAACTAAGTACATCATGTACTCAAGTAAATGTACTTAAAGTACGGTATTTTATTGGAGTATTTTGGATTTTCACAATACAATTCCTGAAAAGCTTAGGAAAACCTTCGCTGTGCCTTCGTTGAGTTCCATGCATATTGTATGAAGCCTTCAACAACGTCTGTGGAACGGTTTCTCATGGGGGTGGGGGGGGAAGTAACCAAGTACTCAAATACTTTTTTTTTTTACTGAACTGTAATATTTCCAATTTTCAATACTTTTAGTTCTACACCATTACATCTCAAGGGCAAATATTGCACTTTTTTACTCCACTACAATTATTTGAAAACGTTAAGTTACTAGTTACTTTGTAGATTATTATTACAAAACATACATGTACGCCTTCAACGCCTTTTTAACACATTTTTTCACCCAGTGCCAAGCTTGTAATCATGGGCGTTACTCTCCCTCTGCCAGCCTGGGGAGAGCCCCAAACTAAGCTCATGCTTCCTTCAATGCATTAGTTGTACTTCCATGTACTGTTTCCATGTCTTTCTAAATAAAGTATTCAATCAATCAATCAAGAGTGAGAGAGAGAGAGAGAGAGAGAGAGAGAGAGAGAGAGAGAGGTGGTGAGGTGACATTTGTCCTCTGCGGAGACGAGGGAGAGAGAGAGAGAGAGAGAGAGAGAGAGAGAGAGAGAGAGAGAGAGAGGTGGTGACATATGTCCACTGAGGAGGAAAGAGGGAGGGAGGGAGGGAGGGAGAGAGGAGGTGAGGTGACATTTGTCTTCTGAGGAGACAAGAGGGAGGGAGAGAGGAGGAGACATTTGTCTTCTGAGGAGACAAACCACTTGTTGCGCTGGGGAGAGAAAGTTAATCAAGCGAATCCCTTTAATCACGTATAAAAAATAAAAATCAATAATTTAATGAAAAATTCAGTTGTTCATCAACCCCTCCTTATCTTGGGCCTGTCATTACAGGTGAAGAGCAAAACAAAGTCAAACGGTCAATTGAAAATCTCATATTGTGTTGCGATGCGACACATTATGACCTTGTGCTATTTTAACTCAAAGAATAGAATAACGCTGATGTGAATATTCCATCCATATATTCTTCATTATCTGATTAATCAAAAAAGTAAACAATAGAATTATCGCTACTAAAATAATTGATAGTTGCAGCCATAGAGGCGTCTGTAGCATGTTTAGCTTCAACCAAAAGCTATACAACTACGTGACTATTTACCTTTTTGTTTGTTGATAGAGTTCATCATGCTTACTCTGCTTATTCCCATTTCGCACGTACAGTATAAGTCGCTCTAGTATAAACGCCTACATTGTAAATTGTATTTCCCTCCGAAGCAACAACAACAGGTTCCTGAGCCGAGCGTCTCACACAGCGTCTCACAGCTCTAAACCACAAAGATACATTCCTTGGTGCAGAAACGGATTAAACAAAAGGTCAATAGCCTCCCGCAAAACATAAACATGACCGTGCACTGTATCTGTTCTGTACCGTACACAGTGCATGTTTGTTTAAGGTCTTCCTGTTCACAACTCGCACACAAACACACGTATTGCAAAGAAGTTATTTTGGTAGCAGTGAGAAATGTAACCCTCTCTAGACTTGGTAAACTGGAGCTGAGGTGGCTCTGAACTTAGACCCCCGTTCGTTCGTCCGTCCGTCCGTCTACACTAAATCTCTTTGCCAAAAATAGCCGATCTACAGTATGTGAGGTATAGGCTCTATTCACAGCAGCCATATTATGAAGACATTCACAGGTGTTACCAATGATACTTATGAAGGCTCTGTTCCATTCTGGTCAAACAGAGTCAGGGTGCTGATATTGGGGAGGCATGCGTTAATCCGACAGACCTTTTCTCCGACTATGTGGCATCCGCGTGCGGTTAGGGTTAGGGTGCGGGTTTGGTTCGGGTTTAGTATTGGAAACGTCGGAGCGCTGCGCTGTCGGAGGAATGCGCTGTCGGACTAACGTACTGCACCCCTGATATTGTGCATGTTGGCTCACTGGAAACACTCTGTTACACCGGTGGGTCTAAAGTTGGGGTCCAGGGACCCTCATGGGCTTCCAAATGGACCCTTATGGGTGTGTAACTCTGAGAGTGTACAAATGGAACCAAATGGACCCGTAAGGGTCCATTTGGTTCCATTTGTACACTCTCAGAGTTATGGGGGTCGTGGAAACCACTGTGCTACACTAAATGGAACAGAGCCTTCATTAGTATCATTGGTAACACCTGTGAAGAAAGTGATAATATGGCTGCTGTGCATAGAGCCTATTGTGAGCTTGTAGATCTGCTATTATTGACTAATGTTTCCCCCGAAATGTGGACGCGGTGGTTCAAGTGGTTAAGATACTAACCTCTTGCAGTTTCAACCTGGCGTCCTGATTATTTATGTTTATTTGTTTGATGGTTTGTTCATTCATTCATTCAATAGCGGAAACAGACGATTTACAAGCTCACACCGTGTCAGGATGCGACGCGTTGTGAGCTTGAATATCGGCAACTTTCGCTATTCATCATGCCAAAAAAGTATATTGTTGTTGTCGTGCTTGAGGCTCAGTAATAACTACATTGGATCCATTGGAGCACAGGTTATTTTTCCTGAAAAGGAAAGGTTTCCACCCGACAGCGACAAATAATAGACTTAATAAGCTTTATTATCTTGACGTGAAAACAGAAAACAAAAGTCAAAGTGTCACTGCAGCTAACAAGTGCAATACAACAAGTGATAATGAATAGATTAACAGTGTGTTCAGAATGAAGTGTCTTTTCTCACCTCATAAACGTGTCACGTCTCAACAGTGTCATCACATCACAGTCACACACTGCACTGAAGCTATTACCGTAAATTTCGGACTATAAGCCGCGACTTTTTTCCCCATTTTTCGACCCTGCGGCTTATATAACGGTGCGGCTTATCTATGGATTTTAATAGCTAACGGCCACTAGGGGACCTCCTAAATCTAGGGATTTTACACCCGCGGCTTATAGTCCAGTGCGGCTTATATATGTACAAATCATTCATTTTAGCTGCTGCGGCTTATATTCAGGTGCGGCTTATAGTGCGAAAATTACGGTATTACAGATAAGCCAGGGGTCTTCAACGTTTTCAGGCCAAGGACCCCCTAGCTGAGAGAAAGATGAAGCAGGGACCCCCTCTATATCGTATAAAATTGTGTTTCAGATTCAACATTTTTTGTTTACGTGGTCTGCTCTTTTTTCCCTCTACACCTATAGCCTCTTTGCCAAAAATAGCCGATCTACAAGCTCACAACGCCTCGCAGCGCGAGGCGTTGTGAGCTTGTAGATCTGCTATTTTTGGCCAAATTTCTCCTCAGAAAAGGGATACTAGGGGTCAAGTGGTTAAGGTAAAATAAAAAATCCCATCACAAAAAGATTTGGCGGACCCCCTGTAGTAACTCTGAGGACCCCCTAGGGGTCCCGGACCCCCTGTTGAAGACCCCTGGACTAAGCAATGTTACAAAGTGCCACACACACACTTTGCAATACACAATTAGCAAATTGTTAGCCTCATAGCATAATTGCCCAACTCACTTTTTGGTGAAATTGACCTTTTTGCCTAGCTCTACTCTCCTAACATTGCTGCATCATTGTGCCTTCTTGCCCATAAATATAGAAACCTAGATACCTCATTGGCCTCTGCAGTTCATTGGAGCGACCTGTATCGTGGCCGCCATTTTGGAGAAGGCAAGCTTCCTGGCTACTGGCCAATCACAGCGCGTCTTTTCCGGGACTTGTCAGAATGTAGTTGTATAAAAAGATTACGTTATTTTTTTATACAACTAGATTCTGGTCCCGGAAAAATGACTTATTCAGTGGGCCGCAGCCCGCCTCCTCGCTGGTAAATAAAAAGAAGCCAGACCATGTCACTCCATCCAGGGTTGGCCTCACTCCACTGGCTCTCTGTCCACTTCACAATTCATTTGAAGCTTTTTTATTGTTTTCTTTTTTTTTGTGGCTTTTCTGCCTTTTATTTATATAAAAGTGGAGATGGACAGGAAACAGGGAGAGAGAGAGATGGGGAGAGAAATGCAGCAAAGATTGTCGGGAAAGGGACTCGAACCCTCAATGCGCTGTCAGGCTACATTAGATCCTAAGTGTCCGGATCGCTAGGCCAGAGAGCTGGGCCTTATTTGAAGCTTTTAATGATTGGTTGCAACAAACTCAAAATGGGTCTGCGCCCCCTGTTCCTTATAGAACTTGTTCGTAACCACAACCCCATCCAGAGCTTTGAGGTCAGAGGTACAAGGAGCTTTTGTTGTGGCAAATTCTAATATGTCAAGCTTAGGAGAGAAGAGAGAACACTAAAAGAAGTGACTACAGGCCAGAGCACTTTAAACCAATGTACATCGGATAATAATAATAATCTGGGGGTCCGTGACATGAAAGCGTTGGGGAACCACTGGTTTAAACAACATCAGGAAAAAAGCCCAAAACAACTACAACCCGCAACTACCAATACAAGCGACTTAGCAGAAAGAAACAAGCCCAAAGTCGCTTATAATAAGCAGACTTGGCAACGCTGACTGTGAGGTGGCTCCTGACACAGTTGGCAAAGGACAAGAGAAGTCAGAGCAGTAAAGTCTGGAGGGGGGGGAGAGAGAGAGAGACAGAGAGAGAGAGAGAGAGAGAGAGAGAGAGAGAGAGAGAGAGAGAGAGAGAGAGAGAGAGAGAGAGAGAGAGAGAGAGAGAGAGAGAGAGAGAGAGAGAGAGAGAGAGAGAGAGAGAGAGAGAGAGACACACAGAGAGACAGAGAGAGACACAGAGAGACAGAGAGAGTGAGAGAGACAGACAGACAGACAGACAGACAGACAGACAGACAGACAGACAGACAGACAGACAGACAGACGGACAGAGTGAGACACCGAGAGAGAGGGAGGGAGAGAGAGAGAAAGAAAGAAAGGGAGAGAGGGAGAACAAATGAGCAGCTGGAGGGCCAGAGTGCATAATGTGAAAAAAGGAAGGAGTGATGTGGACCATAAAAGAAGAGTTGTAGCCAGTGTTGCCATGTCTGCTTATTATAAGCGACTTTGAGATTGTTTTCTGTAAAGTTGTTTGTAAATATTGGGGGGGGGGGGGGGGGGGGGGGGCTTGTTTCTAAAGTGTAGTTATTTATTTGGGCTTTGCTTCCTGATGTTGTTTTAAACCAGTGTTTCTCTCCTTTGAGAAACCCCCCATCTGAAAATATTTTCTGAAAACATTTTCTTTCAGGATGTTTGAAAATAGCTGATCTACAAGCTCACAACACGCCGCAATGAAACGCATTGTGAGCTTGTTGATCTGCTATTTTCAAATAGCCTTGATATACTGTGTGTGTGTGTGTGTGTGTCTGTGTCTGTGTCTGTGTCTGTGTGTGTGTGTGTGTGTGTGTGTGTGTGTGTGTGTGTGTGTGTGTGTGTGTGTGTGTGTGTGTGTGTGTGTGTGTGTACTCATGTGGCCTATACAGTAGTCGCTTCTTTTGGGCTTGTTGTCATAGACTAGGTTGCTTGCTTCTCTCGCAAAATCTGGCAACACTGGTTGTAGCAGAGAAAGAGGGGAGAGAAGGTGGTGGTGTGGGGGGGGGGGGGCAATATGGACGTGACCAGGAACACAAAGAAGCAGAAAACAGGAATCCAGCATTAAGGAACGCCACCCACCCCCACATGCACGCACACATGCACGCACATTCCTCTCCCTGGCATAATGGAATGTGTGGGAAAGATGAAACTGAGAGAGGAAGGCTGCGTGATGAAGATGAGAAACTTGATAGAAGGGATGTGGGCGACTCAGTGACAGATGATACAGAGATATCACTGGATCCATTTAGCCCACTCTGTACCGAGAGAGAGAAACAAGACTTCCAATAAGTTACTTTTTATGCTCCAATATTACACAACACAATCTAAAAACACGCCTACTAGTACAGTCTAAAACCTCTTCAACAGGGGTCCGGGAGCCTTAGGGGGTCCTCAGGGTTACTGCAGGGGGGGCGCCAAAGTTTGTGTGATAGGATTTCATTTTTTACATTAAAGGGACCACACCATGAATTTTAACGTTTTATTCTTTTTTGTGTGTTTTTGGTCTCCCCTACCTCTCCTTCAATCCCCAAAAATACCCCAGTTTGAACACTCAGGCTTTCACAGCAAATCTGGGGTTTTCTGTAAATTGGTCTCAAAACAGGCCAAACTGATTTGCACCCTGGTCATGTGACGTCACGTCAGGGTACAATCCCTCCCGTTTTTCAGTTCCAAAAAAATTTAAAAAAAAATGAATCTTCTATTTTTTATTTTTTATTATTATTATTTTTTTTTTTTTACTTTTTCCACACAGAACCAGGAGATAACATGCATACAAACTGGCTCAATAGCGCCCCGTGCCAAACAGGACAATGTGGTATTGCAGGTGAAAGTGCTTTATAAGCCAGAGAGAAGTTAGTTGGAATGAGTATATCTGAGGCTTGATTTAGGCTCAAACCTTTTGAAAAACGTTTGAGGGATCATAAACAATATGATATTAAACATTATTATTATTTTTTTTAAATTCATGGTGTAGACCCTTTAACCACTTGAACCCTAGCATCCCTATTCTGAGGGGAACATTAGCCAATTAACAAAATTCTGCACGTCATACCTACGTATATAGCTTAACACGGTAGGACACACACACTGCTTCTCTATTAGTATGTTATTATAGATCCATGACCGCGGGGTGACCGCACTTTTGCTGCTGCTGCCCCCAGGCTCTGGAATAGTCTGCCTCTTCCAATCAGATCAGAGCAGTCCATTGAGGTCTGCTAATGTTTATTTATCTCTTTGTTTTCTCCATGTGTTACGTATGTCTGGTGCCTTTAAGGTACATGTCTATTGATTCTTTTGATGTTCTGATGATTTGTTCTTTCTGTGCAGCACTTTGGGGCAATCTCTGGTTGTATGTAAATGTGCACTATAAATAACGTTTGATTTGATGATGTAAATGTGTATTATCAGACCGTACTTGGTCTGTTTCCCCCCCCCCCCACCTATACACCATATACAGGGTTCCCACACCTTTTTTTTACGATGAATTTTCAAAACTTTTCCATTTATTATTTTAGTATTTTACCCCATTTCCAGGACTATAGAAATCCTACAGTGCAATAATGAGACTCTTAAACCAGTGTGCCATCAATGCCCCAAGACAGACTCGAGTGAAGGTGTCACGTGACAAAAAGAACAGATCTACAAGCTAACAACGTATCAAGTAACACTGCATTTTACCCATCTTTCACGTAATGTTGGACAAAAACAATGTATTTTGTTGCTGTCGCGCAGAAACCTCTTATCTCTGTAGTTTAACTTTTTGTGTTTTTTCGTAAATCATACATAGCATCACACAAAAGCATCAAAAGTAGTAGATCTACAAGCTCGAAACGCGGCGCGAAGCGACGCGTTTCGAGATTGTAGATCTGCTACTTTTGCCATTTTAGAATTTGAATCCTGGACATATGACGTTTCCACCCGACAGAGACGATAGCCAAAGATTTTCCAAAACATTTGATTCATTTCAAACCTTTTCCAGGCCTGGAAAACTGTTTTTATAATTTCAAAATATTTCCAGGAATTTCATGACCGTGGGAACCCTGCATATATCTCAAATAGCCGATCTACGCTCATAACGTGTCACCGCATTATTTTTTTCTATTTTCGGTGAATATTACCCCCTGAGTATGGATGCTAGGGTACAGGTACAAATGGTTAATTTCCAATACTTTTACTTCTACTCAACTACATCTCAGAGGCAAATATTGTACTTTTACTAGTTGTTTGATACTTTACTTTGTAGATTTAGATTATTATTGCAAAAGATACATTAAGCACTTCAACCCTATATACATTTTGGCCAATTGAAAATAGCCGATCTACAAGCTCACAATGCGTCGCAAAGTACTCACAAACATGTGAGTACTTTTTACTAGCCTGGGTGCCAGCCTGCTTCGCTGCGTTCGGCGGACTTTTTTTCTCTCTCCGCTTCTCAGTCTGGAATGCCTCCTATCTCCAGGAGGCGGGACACAGCAGCCAAGGTTCCAAACCTACCGTGGCTTCTGATTGGTCTGTGGTGCGGGGCGGGACAAAAAAAACGGTGTGATCGTTTTGATTCGTCATTCGTTTGAACAACATCCAATCAGCAACGACGTTGCCGAACGTAACATATGTAGTTCCTGTGTACTTCCTGTGTAGTTCTGAAAGACGAGTCAATCGGGTGCATTCCAGACTGAGAAGCGCAGAGAGAAAAAAAAATCCGCCGAACGTAGCGAAGCAGGCTGGCACCCAGGCTAACTTTTTACACCACTGCACACACACACACACACACATACACAGCATCTCCTCGCAGAGATGAATTAGGTCTAGTGTGGTTGTAAATACACAGTGAACATCCCATCACTACCTGTCAAGTTGTGGAGAGAGAGATAGCAGATGGCAGAAACCCAGAGTCTAGGGCACACGCATAATCTGCAGCTTAATTAGTACACACAGAGCTCTCACAACATGAGAAAAGAAGGTGCGATAAAAGAGAAGCAAAATAAAAAAGAAGAAAGTTTTCTTAAAGTGTAGAATTATGACCCTCAAGTAAGAAATACTGCAGGTCCTTTTATGCTGATCTCAATGTGAGAATACACTTACAGTAATTACACAACTTCTCCCCGAATCTTCTCAGTGGACTGGAACGGGTTTTTGAAACCTTCGGGAATGTGTCGAAAGTGTCTGGAATGTTGTAATTGTTTCATTCGGGTCATTGGGAGTGTTAACTCTGGGTTAAAGTAATAGCCTGGGACCAGACGAATCTGCCAGTGCAAAAAAAATAATTGCCCTCGGCGATTGTGATATAGTCTGGCCATGCGAGGCTATTAAAGTAACACTGTGGATTTTTACTGTGTAGGCTACATTTACCTCAGCACCCAGTTCTGAGATTGGATATTTAGTTTAGTCTGGGCTAGTTTGGGCATTTGGTATAGGGACAAAAAGTCGGGAAAGTGTGAACGTTGAATTAATAATAAAATATCCTAAAATAAAAACCGTATTGTATCGTATTATTGTGAATTTGAGGTGACGGAACACCTTCTACATGTCCCGGAGTGCAGCAGGAAGGTTACGGAGCCGAGCTCGGCACAAATGAACCTATTACGACCTGAGGCCGGATCTACAAAATGTCTTCAAAAAACCTCCTCATGTCAAGAACCCCCCAAAATGATATGTATTTGGCCGCGGACCCCATCTCAAGATATTATTTTGTTCCAGGGACCCCCAGAAGCGTTCCGGTTGTTAAGCCCAGACTATACTGCTGAGACTTGTGCTTTGTATTTTGACGTCTTCTTCTCGCAGCCTCAGATCCTTGGATAAGGCCCTCCTGGAGACCCCCCACACCCCAGCTCATCACAAAGGGTGGAAGAGCTTTTGCAGTCCGGGCCCCTAAGCTTTGGAACGCCCTACCTGTCACCCTAAGACGTGCAAAAATCTGTATCATCTTTTACAACTCTTCTGAAAACTTATCTCTATACTAAGGCCTTTTCTTAAATTTTACTGTCACTTTTGTTTTATTTGAGTATATCTGTAAGTATTTGTGCCACTTGCTTTATTCTCTGACCGTCTGTAATAGCTTCTATCCAAAGTAGGGTTGTCCGATATTGGCTTTTTTACCGATAACCGATATACCGATATTGTCCAACTCTTAATTACCGATACCGATATCAACCGATACCGATATATGCAGGGATTATTGTGATTAGGGTAAGCTCAAATTTCATATCAAATACACCATATACAGTAAGAACTCCTGTAACTTATTTATAAAGCAAAAAAAAATAAAAAATAAAAAATTTCAAAAACCGATACCGATATTTTCCCGATATCAATTGTTATGCTAATATCGGCCGATAATATCGGACATCCCTAATCCAAAGTTTTATCATGATTGTTCTTTTTATTCTGCTCTGTAAAGCACTTTGTGACTTGTCTGGAAATGTGCTTTATAAAAAATAAATAAATAAAATTCATTATCATTCTCCTGATTGAAGGTCTGAGGACAGAAACGTCTGTCATGAAATAAAGATTTTTCTGGTGTCTTCCTCTTCAAATGAGGACCTACACTGCCCCCCAGGAGAACCCGCCTTCAAAAAGGAGGAGCTAGACAAAAAGGAAAGGAACAGAACAGCTAATTGATTCCTGACCCTGACCTTGTGGAGTCTGCTTTGGCTCAGGGCTGTACGGGCAGCTTTGTATTACACTTTCAACATGAAGGTTACCGGTGACAACAAGGCCCTAAACTGGTCAATAATTCAATAGTGGTAGTCTAAGAGTCTAAAGTGATGAGCGGCATCAATTTAATCACTTAACCCACGGGTTTTCAACCGGTGGTATTGCAGGTGGTCCCTGGCCATGCATAAAAAATAAAATTTCACTTTTAATAACTTACAGGAGTTCTTACTGTATTGTATGTGTGATATGAAATGTGAGCTTACCATAATCACAGTAATCCTTAATCATATTCCATCATATTCAAACAAAATCACTGTATTTTATTAGATATTATATTGATATTATAGCTCTTTTATCCAGCTCCCTGTGGTGCATGAACCCCCCACCACTATTGTGTGGGGTGGGTCTATGATGGACCCACCACGCACACTAGTGGTGGTCCCCAGGTTGCTCTTAGTCAGGATGGTGGTCCCTGGGTCAAAATGAGTTGAACACCCCTGACTTAACCTGTTCAATCTGGGAACGCATCTACAAATGTCTTCTAAATCTGTTTTCTGAAAAACGTATGTTGCTACATCAGTGGTGCTCAAACTTTTTCTTGTCAAGGACCCCCCAAAATGATATGTACTTGACCAAGGACCACCATCTCAAACTTCTTAGTTCCAGGGACCCCTCAGAAGCAAGGATTTGAGTTACAAATGTTCGCTTTAAAATATATATATTCAACAATGTGCAAAAATGTTATTATATTTTTCAACAAAATAGCAGATCTACAAGCTCATAGCGCGGCACTCGTCGGTAATAAAGTATTCGATCAATAAAAAAAAGGCGAAAATAATATAATCAATTTGCTCGCAAAGCTCACAACCTGTCACGTGGTGAGCAGACAGAAAACAGAAAAGTTACTCGTACAGAGCCCTGAGGGAGTGGTTAAACTTGACAATGGTGACGCTGCACTGTTGCATGTTTAAACACTGTGCTGTTGCATCATTAAACGTGACAAAGGGGCAGAGGACGGCAGAAAACGGAGACATGTCATGAAAGTTTAAAGACAACACACTAAAACAATTCACCTGTGGGACAGAGACACACACAGCAGGACCAAAATGTCACGTCTAATGCTAAACCTGTCCTCCAGCTGTCTTCACAGTAGCTCTGTCATCTGTATAAAAAGTTCCAGATGTCTGTGGCAGTCAGCGGTGTTAATTTTGT